>NC_034600.1:55826388-55848830 GCF_900095145.1 Mus pahari
TACTTTGAAGGGACAGGGATGGTTATCACAGAAAGGGTCTTTGAGAACTTCGAAGTCCCCAAAGCACAATGAGCTCGTTTGTCTGAAGGTAAAATAGTGACTCACCATTTGTTCTGTGGATTTTCTTTGAAATATTTTTCTTAAATATGTTTTTGGGGTTTTTTTCCCTTAATGTTCAGATGCTATTGTCAGAGTAGAAGGATCAAAAGAGAACGTCCAATTTTACTACTAACTTACATAATGCACTAAGACAGAATGATAGGAATATGCAAAGGAATTCAGGTACTTCCCTTTAAGGTTACACCAACGGAAGTGTACATATATGTGCAAATGCTTCACAAATACTGCATCTCTTTGTGGTTTTTGAGTTATTTCCACAGTGAGTTTTTCAATGATCCAGAGTATTCAAAACTTTAAGGAGTTTTTCTTGTAGGGTTTTGTACACAACCATATAGAAAAGTTACTTTGCTGGGTAAACTTGAGTTTAGAAGGCAGTGGTTTCAAGCTGGAAGCATTGACTTTATTTCTGAGGAATTAAGTTAATATTTATTAAGCTGCTCTGTATAAAGCATTGATAGTGTGTACAGTATTTTTTTCAGACACATATTAACATGTAATGACACAGTCATAAAAATATTACTACAGAATTCACATGCTTTATGTACAAAGTGGTTTCCTTAAAGAATTATTTCTGGTACTCTTTTTCTTACATGTTAACAAATATCATAGAATTATCTAAAATTTTGATTTTTTGAGACAGAGTTTCATGTAGCCCAGGCTGGCCTCAAACTCTGTATATAACTGAGGATGACCCTGAACTCCTGATCTTTCTCCACCTCCCAATTTCTACAATCACAGAAATGTGCCACAGCACCCAGATCAATATTTTTAAATAATTATTAAGAATATTTAACAAGCTAATAAATCAAAATAAGTATTATAGAAAAAAATCTATAAATTTCCAAGAATCAGCTATAGGTATTGTTAATTTACTTTTTAAAACTATATAACCCTTTTATTAATAGCACATTTTTGTAAAAGAATTTTAAGAAGAATTAAAAGATAAATATAATTATAAATATTTGCTATTGGACCACATACAAGAGTTTTAGAATAGTTTCATCCCACAGAAGGATCTCATTTCACACAAGTATGAAGAGTTGAATCACACATGGAAAGTTTCCATCGTACAGACAGATCAGGTTCAACAGCCTACATTGTCCAGAAAGAAAGTTGCTTGATATGTATCTGGCCTTTACCATTTAAATTGTCCAATCTAACATGTAAGCATAAAATATGTTCAAATTTAGTGTGGGTAGGACAGCCACTGTGTGTTTTTAAAGTATATTTTAGTAGTCTAATGGACACATTTCATTTATGTTTATTTACAGACCTAATTTTATTCCCTTAATAGGTTTAAGGAATTTTTTCAATAGTATATTGATTACCATATTACAGGGAAAATAAAACCTTTAACTACAGTTCAGGCTGTAAAGTAAAATTTATACTTAAGATTTGAATGGGCCATGCCTGAAAAATTACAAGGATGATAGTACATTTGTACTAAGAGATGAAACATGTCCCTAAGGAATTATCCACACTTGAATTTCAAAGTGCAATGGACTGGACAGTATTGGACGTTAAAAGCTGAGAAGTAAAATGCATGTAGGATTTGCCTTTCTTTGTGCCTCCCTCCCTCCCTCCCTCCCTCCCTCCCTCCCCCCCCCATCCCATCACCCTCTCTCCCACCTCCTTTCACAACATGGCTGTCCTGTGCTGATAGACTTTTCTCTTTTGTTTATATACACCGTCGATAATGAGCAGTACACTCAAAGGAACTACTTGACTTCAAACCCCACTCTGAAATAGCAGTATTGTACTGAAGCAGTGAGACACATTTTTCTAGACTAGTGAGCAGTGTCTGAATAGAAGCGTAGTGCATACTAACTCAGTGCGTTTTCTTTGATGCTACTAAAGAGGACACTGCAGTAAAAATGTTTTCACTGTAAAGTTTTGTATAAAATGATTCTTAAAAACCCAACAGTAAGAACTGTGAGATAATTCATCATAAAAAGGAATTCATAAAAGTGCACATGTTAAAAGTGGAATAGATTAAGGGTTACACACTGGGCAGTGGCACACGCCTTTAATCACAGCCCTTGGGAGGCAGAGGCAGGTGGATTTCTGAGTTTGAGACCAGCCTGGTCTACAGAATGAGTTTGAGGACAGCCAGGGCTACACAGAGAAACCCTGTCTCAAACAAAACAAAACAAAACAAAAAAGATTAAGGGTTGCAAGAAGAGTGAAATTTGATTTCTTTTTGGATAATACTTCCAAATCAGTGGCTTTTGTGGCTAGAGTCTTGGAAGCCCAGGTAGTTTTGGCACCGTTTCCGGGTCTCAGCCCTGTGAGCCACCCTTCCAGGGCAGGCACTGCCCTCCTTTCTCCTGCCAAAGGAGTGTGCTCTCACCTCCAGCTCCTTCCATATCACCCACTGCAACAGTAACAAAGTTCCATTCTCAAATGATTTATGGGTGGGGATCAGGTGAGGTCTTGCTATAATTTAAAAGATTCTTAATAAAGTAAGACTGTATAATTCTGCTACTATCTTAAAAGATGTTTTTGCTTCTTCCTAGAAAATCCTTCCTCTTAAGATTATATTGGTAACTTGTAAAAGAATTTTGTGGTGTTTGGTGCAAAAGAATACTGGGAGTGGCTGACTATGGCAGACATATAAGGCAAACTCACAGCCTATTAAACTGCACAGCATTTGCAGTTGGTATGGCATAAATCTCTGTCTTTATTGGAAGAATACTGGCTAATATCTTCCCTGTTGGGCATGCCAAGTTGTAGGGGGAGAGACTGTGTTATTTATTTATTTTTTTAAACAATCCAATGGATTTGTTTTTGTCTGTATTTTGAGAACAACTTGAAGGATTTTTTTTTCCATTTTAGAAGATAGAGAGTATGTATACCCGTCTTTTACTATAACCTAATATATATAAATTATAACATCGAAAAGTACAAAAAGCTGTAAGTATTGATGTTATTTCCCGGGTATTTAATTTTATAAATGGTTTTGTAAGTAAATAATCGTAGTATTGCTTTGAGTAGTTTAAAGTCATCCTTAAATAAGTTCTGACTTAACCTACTGCCTTAGTACAATATTCTAAAGTGAAGTACTCTGATATGAATTTGAAACATGCCTGCATTTCCTAAGTTTCTTCATATGTATATGTACATACACCAGTACCCAAGAAGAGCATACCAGAAGCCTGATTTCCACATTGCATTGATAAAGAGCTTGGTATTTTGCCTTCATATAATTCAGTTGCCTGGGTGAAATAGAACATAAATCTCTTCAAATGTCTGTCCAGTCAGTTTTCAAAATGGTAACTTTTCATTTGGGGGTGCATGGTGCCAAGTTTATCTGTAATCAGCCTTTATTACTGGATGTGTAATAACAGACATTTTCCAACCTGGTCAGTAAGTTGTAGATTTAACTGGTTTTTTTTTTGTTGTTGTTGTTGTTGTTGTTGTTTTTACCCCCAGTAGATTTTCACTACATTTTCAAATCTATATTTGGAAAAACCTGCAAAGTGCTATCAGTAAGTTAGTTAGCATCTTTGGTCTTATCTATGCATAATGTTTCTTAGCTTAATTTTGACAAACTCACTGACAGGCAATTCCTTTGTAGTGTTGTAACTTACTGTGATGTAATGATTTTTTTTTAATGTTTATATGATTCATTATTAAACTATAGGATATTGTGTAGCTTTGCATGAAATAAATGACATGTCTATGAGTTACAGTTTTGTTGATTATTTATGTATCTTACTTCATTGAGATTAAACTGTTTAAGCTTAAGAGGTTAAGCTCTGTCACCCAGCTCTGCCCACTTTCACAGGTGGTACCTTTGGCTCAGAGGGGCTCAGGGTCCCTTGGGAGGTCTCAGTAGCTTCTCTTGCTGTGGTGAGCACTTTCAGGCTCTTGAACAACTGCCAGAGCTGAGTGAATTTCTTCCAATTCACAACAGTAAGAACAGGGGAGTGCTTTCATCAGTGGAAATCTCCTGCGCACTCTGGCTGTTCAGGTCTTTTGAGACCCCACTTTGCACCAGATCTGCACGCAGTTTTTGAAACCCATGTAGGCTGTTAACTTTCCCCCTCTCTCTTCCCATGCCCCTTTGCCCCTCTCCCCTCCCCTCTCCTTCCCTGCCCTTTCCCACTCCTTTCATCTCCTCCTGCTTCCCCCAACCCCTGCACACACGCACACACACACACACACACACACACACACACACACTGGTTCTCAAGTAGCCCTTGAACTTCTTTTGTTCTTACATCTCCTTCACTCTTTGATGGAGTGGCGGAAATATAGACACACACTGCCATGCCCACTTTTTCCTTTGTTTTTCATCCAAAGTAAATAGGAACAGCAAATAAACCAGGACAAAGGAACATCCCAGGACAGAGCAGCATTGACCCATGTGGAGCCCCTTAAGGAGCTTCCCACTCACAGAATGGGGGACCACTGAGATGGAAGGAGGCAGGTCAACTAGGTTAGCCACTGTCTTGATTTTCTGAGTGAAAAAGATGAGGGAAGTGGGGGTACCTTTTGCAAGAGTTAATCTGTCTTTGGCTCATAGAGTACTTAAGGTCTCTAATTCCAGTACATGGCCCCACGCACCCACACACATGCTGTTGGCATTGAGCAGACTCGGTGGGTAAAAATGAAAAACAAAGAAATTGAAGGGGATGGAATGGGGTGGGGGACTTGATCAAAACACATAATAGAAAAATTCTCTATGCTTTTCACACTCTCTTCTCATTACTTTGACCATTCTAGGGAACGAGAAAGGCTTCACATGTGTCTAATGCGGTGCCCAGATTCCCACCAGTGCATGGTGAGACGTGCAGCATCTGAGAAACTCTCTGCTAAATACAGAGAAGCTCAGGACAGTGACGTGGAGACTGCAAGTCAGAGGTGGGAATCTTAGGTAGAAGATTAGGTGAAGGAAGGGTGAAGGATGGGTGTCGAGCTCTGGGCGTGTGGGCTGCAGCTGACATTGTTCATCTCCCTTTCCTGGCAGCTTCCGTTTCTCTAGCCTTCCTCTCCTGTAGTCATCTCTCTACCTTCTTCAGAGCCTCCATGGTCATAATCTTATAATGGACATTGAACATTGTGCCCAGGAGAAGCTACTATATAGATGGGTCGAAAGTGTTGGGTTCTTCATGATCATGGTCATAGGCTTACAGGATTTCACTGAAGAAGAAGCACTCTGTGTTAGGTATCTTTCTCATTAACTCTTAATCTCTTCTTCTCAAGGCAGACCACTCTTACATAAAGAAGGTGTAGAAAAAAATGCATTTCCGTAATCTGGGGGAAAAAAAAAGGTATATAGAAGGTATGGGGTGGGGCTGGAAAAATGGCTCAGCAGTTAAGAGCACTGACTGCTCTTCCAGAGTCCTGAGTTCAATTTCCAGCAACCACATGATGGCTCACAACCATCTGTAATAAGATCTGACATGCCTCTTCTGGCATGTCTGAAGACAGCTACAGCACATACATAAAATGAATAAATCTTAAAAAAAAAAAAAAAGAAGGGGTGTGTGTGTGTACCATCAGAAAGCTTTTGAGGTCCAATCAACTAAATCTCCACATTCCGTTCTTTTTTTCCTTTTAACTATATTTCTTTTTTTTTTAATTTTTAATTTTTATTTTTTTATTTTTTGGTTTTTCGAGACAGGGTTTCTCTGTGTAGCCCTGGCTGTCCTGGAACTCACTCTGTACACCAGGCTGCCCTCGAACTCAGAAATCCGCCTGCCTCTGCCTCCCAAGTGCTGGGATTAAAGGTGTGCGCCACAATGCCCGTCTTTAACTAGATTTCTATACCCACATGAAATCCTTTATTCATTTATAGATTACTTTGACAAATGATGTTTTATAATAATATTGTTATGGGTCAGTTGAATAGAGTCTGTGATGATTAGTTTTGACTGTCAATTTGATGGGAATTAGTATCAACAGCAAAGCATATTTCAATGTATCTGTGAGGTATTTCCCCAGAGGAAAGGCTCAGTCTGAATATGGACATCACCATCCCTTGGGTAATGTGGGCAAGCTTTCATGTTAGCCTGGTGACTGGAGTTCACCGCTGGAACCCATGTAAGGTGGAATGATAAAACCAACTACATATGATTGTCCTCTGATCTCTACACACACCCTATGACACAGGCACCCATCCTGACAGTTCTGTGCAGCAGATCCATCATCCATAGGATGGTGATGCCCACAGCTTAAAAGACTCTCAGGTGAATAAAACAGAAAGCTGAGTGGAGCGCCAGCACCTATCATTCTGCCTCTTGACAATGGATGCAGTGTTCCCAGCTGCCTCATGTTTGGGCTGCCATGCCTTCTGGCCATGATGGAATGTAGTCATGGAACTGGAAATAAATAGCCAAAATAAAGTCTTTTTAAAGTTGTTTTTGCCAGGTACTTTTTTTTTTTTTTTTTAACAGCAATGAGGACAGAAACAAAAGGTTATTTTTCTCTAACATGACAGAAGTTCTCAGTAGCTCAAAAACAGCATTTCTAGTGCGTACAGTCCTGGAACCTTGAGCCCCTGAGGCTTAGCGGTTGGGTTGGCATCCCCTAGAGGGTTAGAACTAATACCTAGAGATCTAATACTCTACTTTAGAAGCCAGAGCCCATAAGGTTGGAGGCTTATTTCTATGAGCTTTAACCCTCAGCTGCCTTGGGACTTGGCAGCTATCAATCCTTGGTTTCCAGCTTCAGAGTACAAAGTGTAACCTTTAGATGCTCTTGAATGAGTCTCAAGTGTTGGAACCCTCAGACTTTCAGATCCTATAGTAGCTAGTATTATGCCTCTTGGGTCTAGGGCATTAAGACCCTCAGCCCTTGATAGTGGCTAGTGTTCCAGGTGTTAGGCCTAGCTTACCTGAGACCTAAGTCGTTAAGGGTTGCTAGCCTGTTGGGATGGAAGAGGACCACAGTTTCTTATCTTCAGCTCTTCACAGCTTTGACTTTCTCTGCCACCTCTGACTTCTGCTCCTGAATGCACTTTAGATCTCTTTATACACCTTCTTGCTACTGTTTTCGCTGCAGTTGTCTTTGTTGTTGCTGCTCTTCAGCCTTCTGCTCCTGGTGTAATCAACTTCTCTAGTGATGAAGATCACATGTAAACAAGAAAAGTGTGAATGAAGCCTGGCCTTTTATTTGGCTTAATGTTACAGCAGCAAAGAAGGATGTCTTCCATGGTTTGAAAACTGAGCCCAGCAGTCTTCTTACCCAGTGAAGAAGTGGGTATGACACCAATCCGACTCAAGGACTATGCCTATCCTGATCATAGTGTCCCCTACCCGATGTATGTGATCATGGCTGCTATACAGTTTATCAAGGCTCATGGTAGCAAAATGTTGACAAAAACAAAAACAAAAAACAAAACAAAACAAAAAAAAACCAGTCCTGACTGGGATAGGGTCTTTTTGGAAGCAGAGCTACACTGTGTAGCAAACAGCAGATCTCACAGTATAGCTTTCTCAAGGCATTCTTAGAGTGTTTAAAGCAGCCTGGCTTGCAGGATACAACCAAATGGACTGTATGGGTAGTGGTTTTCCACTCACGGCAGCTGCAGGTTCAGAAAAGGACCTAATAAGTGGCAGGTGACACTCAGATCACCTTGACACTCAGCAGGTTTGTTTAAAGGGAGAAAACAATTAAATGGGTGCTTCTAATAAAAGTATTATTAAAAAGTTATTATTTTGCTACTATTTAGCAGTGGTTTGTTCTTAGCCAGATACCTTGGAGAAGAGTTGGATTGTTCTATCTGCCGGAACAGAAACTTCCAGCCACATTTATTACTTTGTATATTTAAAGCACCATCTTTATTTTATATATATATATATATTAAACTGATCTTTTTCTTTTATAATGCCTGAAATTTAACACTTTCTCAGATAATTCATTATTCATGTAGCTAATATCTCTTACAATCATCACATAGACTTTTAAAATGTAGAGGCCAGTCATGAGTCATGTCAGATTTTTCTTCTTCTTTTTAAATGTCAGAAGTTATTAATAAGTTATTAATAGGATTAACATTAAGAGTTCAGGACAGTTGAAAGCTGTCACCCTTGCCATTTCCATGACAGTTTGTTGACAGAATATGCAATAGAAGCCCAGGATATAAAACCTTGTTCAAGGTCCCTTGGCAGGTGAATAGCTGAGTCGGGAGGATGTAGGACTTTACACACTGGTTGCTCAATATTGTTTCATTCCTCTGGAAGCATTGGTCAGCTTTAAACGTGAAGAAAACTCCAAAGCAATCATCTTTCAGGGGTACAATTTTGAGAAATACTACACACACTTTTTTTTCTGAGTATTTCCTTTTTTATTATTATTAGATACTTTATTTACATTTCAAATGCTATCCCGAAAGTTCCCTATACCCTCACACCGCCCTGCTCCCCTACCCACCCACTCCCACTTCTTGGCCCTGGTCTTCCCCTGTACTGGGGCATGGTAGGATTTGCTGAAGGAGGCAGAGGCAGGAGGATCACAAGTTCCAGGCCAGCCTGGGCTACACAACACTTTTAATGAGATTTCTGGCATTTGTTATTGTTGAGTCTGTATCAAAATGATTATATTCTGAAAAATTAGTTTTGAAATATTTATTGTGTTAGAACCTGTACAGCATAATCTGCTTTAGTCACCTTTAGTGTGTCATTTACTGGCACTGTTTTTATGACCACTGTCATCTTTCTCATAATGAAAGACCTCCGTGGGGAGCCCTCCCCACTCCAGTCTCGAGAAGGTGGCACCCCAAAACCACGAATAGACCATCTTGATGTAAAAACACGAGGTAGTTTAATAATGGAGCTCTGGGCCAATACATATCTCACGCAGGAGACAGAGGGATCGACCACGAGGCCTGAAAGCTAGGGATTTTTATAGGGGAAGGGTGGGGGGGGTGCTGGGGAGAATTGGCACGGTTGCACAGGATTGGCTCATTTAAACATCAGCAGAATGATTACACGTCAGCAGAGTAGTACATGCAAGTCAGAATGTCACGAGTCCCTAGGGGCGAACGCTTATCTAGGTCAGCGGAACATTGGTTAACATATAACTTCAAACTAGGTGGCTGATGACTCAGCCAAGATAGCCCAGACAAGTTCTTGCATTCCTTTTTGTCCCCAGGAATGTTTTAACAACGGGCCTGCCCAGGCGTGCCCCAGGCCTGTTCCACTGTGTTCTCTGCCTCAGGCTTCTAAGCTTACAAACAACTTTTTCTTTGGAAGTTACATGAATTAGGCCTCAAATTTTATCTTAAATTTCATTTCCCTTCAATACCACGTTGCAAGTCCTTAAACAGAAGCTGCTTACTGTTGCCTGCCCCAGGTTTCTCTTCACCAACATTCTATTGGTTTCTTTGTCAATTTAACTGTAATAAGCAACCATTGAGAAGAGTGAGACAGCCTTTACTGTTGTCACATGTGTGGTGGTACCCATTTCACTATGCCCTTTCAAAGCTGAATGCCATTCCATTCATGGAATGCTAGGCTTCATCTCTCTGTTCATCTGTTGCTGGCATTTGCTTGGTTGCTTCTTACATTTTGGTAATGGAGAACAATACTGCTATGACCCCCACGGCACAGACAATCACGGCTAGACTGGAGTCCTTGCTTAATGTCAATTTAGTTAGCTTTTAGATTAGGTTCCATGTTTATGCAGCATCATAAACCCCTTTGTATCTACCTACCGGAGACCTAGCTAAGCAGTTTCAGTGGATCATTTTAATGTAATTATTTTATAACTTCAGAGATTTCAGTCAAAATTTGAAACAGTGTAGATTCGAATAATCTGTCAGTTATCAAGAGTTTTGAGTAAATACTGAAAGCTACACTTTCCCCAACTCTTCAACAAACATAAAACCACAATGAACCCAAATGGCCTACAAAGCCTTCCATTCGCTCATGTTTAGTAATTTTCAATCTTCTCTCATAGACATCTCTAACACATAACATTTTCCTTCTTCACATCACAAGTAGACTTGGATAAATGGCTGCAAGTATGGAAAACACATGATTGATTTTTGTTTCTGATTCTTAATATAATGCTAGCATTACACATTTATTTATTTGTTTTTTTGGTTTGGTCATACTCTCCCATGTACAACTTTAATAAAGAACTTGAGATTCACTAGGAAACTAAAGGACTGTAGTAGTTAACCTGTACTGGCTCTAGCCAATATCTGGGATCACAATTGGGTTATAGCCAACATCTCAAAGAATATTGAGACATAAGTAAAAGAGTTGATTGTTGAGAAGAGAATATTGGGAGCACCATAGATACTATGAATAGTAGACCAGAAGGAAGTGAGGATAGTGCTACAAAAATATGTACAATGTACACAAACATAAACTGACTTTTAGTCAATGTATAGATGTTAAAATTTTCTTGCTGTGCATAACAAAAGTGTGGGAGACAAACACCTAAATCGAGAAAATGTTATTGGGCAGAAAGCAAGTGGAACGTTATGATTCGAGATAGTCTCAGCCTGCTTGGATTGTAAGAGTTTTTAAAGTTAAGAACCTTAATGTCAGGAAAGTAGTGAATCATTTTCTTGTCAAGGAAGTGCCAAGGACCAGCCTCAGCTTGGAGAGGGGTTCTGAGAGAAGGGGTGTCTGGGAGCGGCAAAAAGACTCCAACTCAAATCATGGATCCAAGCTGATGACCTGTGTTCTGCTTGATCCAGCTTTTGTAGTCTGCTTCTCTCTATGTTCTGCTTTCTCTCTGGAGATTTCTCTGTCTATATTCTGCTTGCTTGCTATTGTAAGAGGTCTCTCTCTGTCCTCTGTCTGTGTCTTGGGGTGTGTATGTGTGTGTTCTCCCAAGAAGTTCTCTCTTTTTATCCTAAAAAAATTCTCTGTATAGCCCATCTACTAGAGAACATGGGGGCATTCTTTTATTTTACATATCAATCCAGTCATTTACTTCAGAATTATTATTATTATTATTATCTTATGAATCAGCATCCCAGGACCCCAGCCCTTTGATTCTTTTAAAATTGAATATTTTCTTTATTTACATTTCAAATGTTTTCCCCTTTCCAGGTCTCCCCTTCTGAAACCTATCCCATCTTCTCTCCATGGAGACAGCAAACATACATTTTTTTTTTCTTAACATTGCAAAATAGTTCAGAGATCTGTCTGCCTTTGTTAAGCACAGATAATAAGCTAGTTGGGCAGGACCCTGCCCTAACATATCCATTTCCATCACACCTAGCCTGGGCCTAACCTTGCTCTGTCCTATGCTGATCCTGAACTCAGGAATCTGCCTTTGTAAGCATAAACAAAAAAACATAGTTGGGTGGGATCTCCTGCAATCACCACTCCCTAAATTTCTTTATCTCCTTCCTTAGTAATTTTCTAAGAATTTGGCTCACAGTGCAGCTGCTTTTGTTCTTTAAATTCATGAAGCCCCCTCATGTAATTGATATTGCATCCTTATTTTTTGCATAGTTGAGAAATTACATATTTTTGAACTCTTGTATTTAGAGTGCTTTTTCATAGCCTTTAGGGTGGTCCTGAAGGTCCCTGTGTTTACCTTTTTGCTGAGACATAGCCACACCCTCAACTCCTGGACTCATGCTGTTTCCATTATTACACAAACAAGCCATATGCCCACAGAAGCCTTTGCCACTTATGGAGGCTCACACCAGTGCCCTGTCCCAGGTGCAGGAACCATGTCACTCTGTCTCCACTAGGGCCCCACAAGGCTCAGCAAGGAAGCCAGAGGTATGAGTACACAGACTGTTCTCCCTACAGAGGGCCAAAAGGCAGAGTGTTCAGTCACGAGGTATATTCATTGAAGAGCCTGTTACATAGAAAGCCCACTATGTGTGGCTAATCCATTTGTCTGAGTCTGGTAGAATAGGACACACTCATATGCAGCAAGTTACCTGCAATCATTTCACTATCTACAAATAGGCAGAAAGGAATAGCAGTAAGCCTTAGGATTCGTTGTGAACCGATCATGGAACCTCCCAATGATGCTTGAGGAAGATGGAATGCCATGTCCCACTCACGCCAGAACTGAAGAGCCCTGGAGGAGAGCAGCCTAGTCTGGCCTCTATATTCTAGGGGCGGTGACACACTAGGCTAAAGCAATGGAGGACATCTTGTTTCTAGGGAGGTAACTGTTTGAGTCACTTGTTTTCTATCTCAAGATGTTATCCTCACAGTACTATGTTCAGCTAGTACTGAGAAAACTATTCTAACAGATAGGGTTGTTGGGAACCTACCTCTTGTATGGTTGATGGGATCAGTCAAAGACCATTTGGAAAACTCACGAATCACATCACTCAGAGTGACGGAAGCCAGAAGCTGACATAAGCCCATCTAGTAAAGTTCTCTCAGGGAACTCACAGTGGCCAAAAGTGGAGGTGAAACTACCACACTCTCCCAGCACAGCAAGAAGTGTGGGCTCCCCATTTCTCACTATTGGTAGAGAAACCAAAGATACCTTTTCTTTCTTATCTTTTCCCCCCCTCTCCCCCTTGAATACATTTTAAAGAGAGGGACTAATTTTGCTCAATATCTGACCACTCAGAGTCTTTTAAAGGTGATAATCTTGATACATAATAAGACAAGAGGCTGAATTCTCTTGCTTCATTTGAGAGTGAAAGAAATGCAAATCTCTGTTTTAGATACAGAGGGAAGACACATATCCAGGTCTACCTTGGTTAGTTTCAGTGTTCTCACAGTCCTCTTATTGACCTAAAAATTATTCTCAGTCATTGGGGAGATGTTCTCATCTGGCTTCTTCCATAAATTCTTCTGCTGAAAGCAGAGCTGTGATTTATCAACTCTGACTTTGCCTTTGAGTTTTCTTGTCTCTTACTTCCAAATACTGTCTATTGGGCAGGTTTAATGGATAGGCCTGTTAAACCAATACCACAAGTAAGTGAAAGCTTAACACTCAGTTTGGATTTTAAGAGACCTTCAGTGCCCAGGTGTTGACTGCTATTTGAAAAGGGATTCTGAGACAATCTGCTCTCCTAAGCGAACCTCCATTCTCCTGCCATCTCTCTGACCACCATCATTAGACCCATTGATCCAGAACCATACACCCCGGTGAAGGTCCCGCAGTGATAATAGACTGCTCAGGGCAGCTCCACAGGACTCATCGGGCTCATGGGTGAAGGGAATCTAATCAAAAACCCATCAAAGACCTTCCACACTCAGACCATCGAGGTGAACCACCCTCCCAATACCTACTATAACAGGAACATCCAGGAGCCAAAGCCATTCAGATGGCTAACGGCCCTCAAAAGAACATAATCAACAAAAAGCCAGGGTGATACAGGTGCCCTGTCAGGAAAATGGTTTTGGGGTCTTGAGGTAGAACTATTTCCAGTTCTCCAAGAAACTGCCAAATTGATTTCCAAAGTGTTTGTACATGTTTGAACTCCCACCAGCAATGGAGGAGTGTTCTTGTTCCACATCCTCACCAGCATGTGCTATTACTTGAATTTTTGATCATATCCATTGCAACTGGTGTAAGATGGAATCTCATAGTTGTTTTTGATTTGCCTTTCCCTGATGACCAAGGACTTTGAACATTTCTTTTAAGTGCTTCTTGACGGTTCGAGATTCCTCTGCTGAGAATTCTTTGCTTAGCTCTGTACCCCATTTTTAAAATGGGTTATTTGAGTTGTTTGTGTCTTAACTTCTGGAGTTTTTTTTAAGTATATATATATAGTTATATATATATATATATATATATATATATATATATATATATTGTATATTAGCCCTCTGTCAGATGTAGGGTTTGTGAAGATTATTTCCCAATATATATAGGTTTCTGTTCTGTCCTATTGACAGTGTCCTTTGCCTTACAGAAGCTCTTCAGTTTCATGACGTCCCATTTATTTTAGCACCTAAGCCATTGGAATTCTGTCGAGGAAATTGTCTTTTTCACCAAAGAATTCAAGGCTATTCCCCACGTTCTGCTCTATTAGATTTACTGTATCCAGTTTTACATTGAGGTCTTTGAGCCACTTGGACTGAGTTTTCTGCAGGGTGATAGATATGAATCTATTTTCATTCTTCTTCATGCTGACAACCAGTTAGACCAGTGACTCTGTAGCTGCTGACTCTGACAGATACAAACACCCACAGCCAAACAGTGCATGGAGCTTGGGGACTCTTATGGAAGAGTTGAGGAAAGGATTGAGGGACTGAGGGAATAGGAACTCCACAGGAAGACCAACAGAGTCAACTAACCTGCACTCTTGGGGCTCACAGAGATGGAACCACCAACAAAAGAGCATACACAAGCTGGACCTAGACCCCCTGCATGTATGTACCAGATGTGAAGCTTAGTCTTCATGTGGGTACCCGACAACTGGAGCAGGAGCTATCCTTAAAGCTATTGCCTGTCTGTGGTATATATTCTTCTAGCTGGGCTGCCTTGTCTGGCTTCAGTGGGAAAGGATGCACTTAGCCCTGTAGAGACTTGAAGTGCCAGAGTAAGAGGATACCCAGGGGGTCCCACCTACTGAGAAGAGAAGGGCAGGGACAATGGAGTGAGGTTTTGTGGGAGGGGGGTTAATGGGAAGGGAGGCAATGATCTGGATGTAAAGTGAATAAAGAAAAAGAAACAATGGTGCTATGATAATAATGAGAGAGGGGGGAGGGGGAGAAGAAGAAGGAGGAAGAGGAGAAGGAGGAGGAGGAAAAGAAGAAGGAAAAGAAGAAGGAAAAGAAGAAGAAGGAAGGAAAAGAAGAAGAAGGAAAAGAAGGAAAAGGGATCCTGAGATTGAAGTAGGTTGATGACAAGGAGACAACAAAGGCCACATTTTAAGAATGCTTTCATTTTTCAAGGTTATGCAAGTACAGTTAGATCTTGCAGAATCCTACATTGAGGGCCTACTTACATCTCACACTATAAGTTCCTTTTTGTCTTTAAAATCCACACGTATTAGGGATTAAAATCTTTGCTGAAAAATTGATGTTTTTTTTTTTCTATTTGATATGTTCAGAGCTATGTATTTAATTGTTTGTATATTCTGAGACAGGCATTTACCATGTTGTCCAGGTTGGCCTCAAACTCTCGGGCTCCATGATCCTTGTGGACAATGCAACTCCACTCTGGGCTTTTCATTGGCATTTTGTATAATGCATTGTCTTAGTTACTGCCGTGGCAGAACGCCAGGACCAAGGCACCTTATGGGAGGATGGACTTGATGGGTGCTTAGAGTTTCAGAGGGTGAGACCATGGCCATCATTGTGGGAACACAGTGATAGGCAGGCAGGCAGGCAAGCATCGTACTGGAACCTGCATCTGATTCACAGGCAGAAACCAGGGTGAAGTAGCTCAGATACTGTAAGAGTTGAGAACTGCCCACGTGGTTTGAAGGCACAGCTCAAACTCAGAACCATGGCTACTGAATTTTTTTTCCTTTATTGATTGTTTTTCATACAATGTATTCTAATTATGGCTTTCACTTCCCTTATTCCTTCCAGTTCCTCTCCACTTCCCTTCCTACCCAGACCCTGATCCTTTCTGCCTCTTGTTAGAAAGCAAACAGGCATCTACAGAATAACAATCAAATAATAATAATAATAATAATAATAATAATAATACACATTGAAATATGACAAAAGCAACCATACAGGAAAAATGGCCAAAGAAAAAGCACAAGAAACATAGATACAGAGACACACATATTCATACACTTAGGAATCCCATACAGCCCCCAAACCAGAAGCCGTGAAAGGATCTATAGGATAGAAAAACAATCAAACCAACAAACACTCTGTCTTAACATTATAAGACGATGAACCTCTAAAGATTTCACTGAGTTTGTTTTGTATTGTCCATCTACAGCTGGACACCGGCCTACCCCTAAAAGTGGTTTGTTTTCCCAGAGAGACTAACTTGGAGAAAACTTAAGTTTTCATTTGCAAGTGGTTATCAATTGGAGATGGGCATGGGGGCTTGTGTGCACGTCTTTCTAGCTGTAGGACCACATTTGGTATAGACCGGTGTAGGCCCTGTGCATGCCTTCTCCACCTGTATGTTCTGTTCTATTCTGTTCTGTTCTGTTCTGTTCTGTTCTGTTCTGTTCTGTTCTGTTCTGTTCTGTTCTGTTCTGTTCTGTTCTGTTCTTCTGTTCTGTTTTGTTCTGTTCTGTTGTGTGTCATCCCTGCTGTATGTTGAAGGCTTTGATTCCTTTGTACCCACCGTACACTCTGGCTCTTACGTGTTTTCTATCTCTTCTTCTGCAGGGTTCTCTGAGTCAAGGAGAGGGATTTGATGGAGACATTTCTTTTAGATCTGGATGTTCCAAGACCTTTCACTCTCTGGGTATCATCTAGCTGTGGGTTTGTATATTTGTTCCCATTTGCTTCTCAAGTGATGGCTGAGCAAGGCACTGATCTATGAATATCAGCAGAATATTGTTAGGAGTCATTTAATTGCTATGTTCCTTTAGCGGAACAGTGGTATTTGGTTTTCCCCTAGGTCCCTGGCCTATCTAGTGGTCTCAGGTTCTTGGCAGTGTTGGGTACAGGGTTCATCTCTGATTTAACTCCCACGAGCTTTGTTCCATTACTGCATTTGCATATCTTGTGAACAGGTCACTCTGTAGATTGAAGGGTTTGTAACAGAGTTGGTGTTTACCTTTCTCCTTTGGCGGTGTACAGAGTATCTTCTAGTACCGTGAATACTAGTCCATAGGAGTGAAGGCTGTAGGTTGGATTCAGCTCAGCTTTCCTGTGTTCAGACTTGTGTAGGTGTTGTCTCCAGCAATAGGGCCTACTGTCAATAGCCTTGGCAATAGCCTGGGCTGTTTGGGAGTTCCCATGGAACCTATTTGGCCAACAACTGATTAGATATAACCCATTCCAAGTCTGGAAGCTTCATTTGCCAATGAGAGATATCCAATTGGGGCTCTGTCTCCCATTATTTGGTAATTTTCTTTAGATCTCCTTCATATCTGTATATATTGTGGGAATTTTCTACTGTATTAGGTTTCTATATGACCCCCTGCAATGACCCTTAGTTTTAGTGTCCCTCCTTGTATTTCCTCTCTTGCCTCCCTCTTCCCTTCCCTTCCCTGTCTGATCCTCCCATTTCAACCTCTTTCTCGACTAGCTCCATTCATTCATAACTATCTATTCTATTTCTCCTGCCTTGGGAGGTCCACCCCTCCCTCCTAGTCCCTTACTGTGTATCTACTTTCTGTGGTTGTATAGATTGTGGTTTCCTTGTCAATGACTTGATAGATACTGAAGTTTTAGAGGTGTGGAAGTGGAAGGTGACTTGGCAACCTGTTGTCTGTCAGCATTGGCTGCCGTTTTTCAGAACCTGCCCTCTGTAATTTTCTGCCACCTTGGAAGGCGGTGTCATAATCTCTGGGTATTTTTTTTTAAAAGAGGAAAAACAGCTCAGGAGATGTTGACAACTATCCCAGTGCCGTTTAGCTCGAGGCAGAGAGCCTGTATTTGCTTTGCATCTTCAGGATGCTAATGTTTATTCTTTTCCCCACTGATCTTGCACTGAGTAACCAGGATGAGCTTGACAGTGACTTTTGGGTGTTCTTTGTGATGTACCTTGTCTCATTGGCAGAACTTTTTAGAGTTGCATCTGAAAACAGAAGCCCCAGATGAAGTCTGTGTCTCTCTGTCTTTTGGTCTCTCTGTCTCTGTCTTTCAGAACAGCCTAGGAGACGTGGGGAACAGGGAAACTGTCTCTTTTAGTTTACTATTCACATGGTCAATTGCTTTTCAGCATCATCCCATGTGGTTACAGTGTGTAGTCATGGGTGATCCACTGCAGTAGGGAATGACATATAAAGACTATGGAAAAAAAATGTAGCAGGCAACACTGTCACATGTTCTGCTTCCCCGTCCTTTTATAATCCAGATGCCCTGCCAACTCCTTTCAAATCTTCAGACTCTCCAGTGACTCTAATCTAACACCAGCTCTTTCAGGTAACAGACACCTTTTGTCTGGCCTTGGAAATCTCCAAGAGGAAGGTGTTTTCCTGAACACAGGATCAATGTTGATTCTGGTACTGCCATCAGGGTTTCACAGAAGGGTGCTCCTGCAGCACAATGGACCTAGCATGGTGCAGAGAACAGAGCTATGAAAGTTTGACAACAGTGAATATAAGGCCTTGACAGGAAGGTGTATTACCTAAATTGTTTGGCTTTTGTTTCATAGGAATGGGTGCTTCTATATACCACTTGTTGCCTCCTTTTCTTTTTGGTGTCTCCCCAGGACTTGGAGAATTTCATCGCCAAGGTCGGGGACTCTGGTTTTGTTTTTGTGGCTCTGGGCTCAGTGGTGAGCAGTTATCAGACTTAGGAAGACCTTAAGGAGATGAGTAATACCTTTGCCCATCTCCCTCAGTGGGTCATATGGAAGTGTAAACATTCCCTTTGTCCTAAAGATGTCACATTGGTTGTCGTCTGGCTTCCTCAGACTGAACTCCTAGGTAAAGACTTGGTCTCACCACCATGTGGCTTTAGGGGATGGTGTTGGGCTTGGCTACCAGGTGGCTGAATGGGACTAGGAAGATGAAGTCATGACACCGACAGACCAAGTGCTGCCTAGAGTTCGAGGTGTTGGGGACTCTCCAGTTCCGTATGTGCTTTTCTAACGAGCACAACTATCCAGTTGTTCTCCTTCCCTTCATCTTGCTGATAGTACTTTAGCTGGTGCCTCACTATTATCTACCTCTTATTTGAAAGTTTGCACAGCATTGATATGCTTCTTGACTTGATTCCTGTGGCTTGGTCTTCTCCAGCCAGCCCTGCCTCATACCCACCCTGTTCTAACCGTCTCTTCCTTTCTGGGAAGATGGCTTTTTAATAACAGACTCAATCTTTATCCTATCATTTTACATAAATAAATCATATATGTTGGAAAGGCATTCTACCTTATTCCTACCTCCTCAGTGTCCCGTGGCATCCTCATGACATAAGAAATCTCATCTGTTTTCCTCTAGTAAAGGCAGCAGATCTCAACCTGGGGTCATGACCCACACAGGGGTCACAACTCAGATATCATATTTACATTATGATTCATAAAGGTAGCAAAATTAGTTATGAAGTAGCAATATAATAATTTTATGGTTGGTTATGTAGTAAGTTTATTACTACAACACAAGTAATTGCATAAAGGATCGTAGCATTGGGAAGTAGAGAGAAGAGAGAAACGGCTGATAATTTAAGAAAGCCAAGGAAGGAAAAATAAAACCCTCCAAACAAACCCTTGCACAGCAAAAATTCAAAAGAAAAGTCAGATACTAATAGGTGAGGAAAATGATTTTTGTCATGAATCAGAAATGAAAAGCTAATTTCAAAGGTCAAAGATATAGAACGGTACCTCTGAGGCATTCACACATTGGGGTAGTATATTCTATAGCATAGTATATAGCTATAGAGTAGAATCAACCAGAGGGGTATAAGTTGACATGTAGTGAAATTCAATATTTTGCTGTAAAAAACTAAACAAAAGTAAAAAGTAAAAAAGAATATGATCCATCTTTGCTGAAAAAAAGGAATTGAGGGGAATAAGTGAATATTTATTCGTTCCTGATACAATAAAGAGAAAAATCGCATTAAAGATTATCTCTATACTCTGGGTGGAATGGGATATGAGGGGTAGGGAAGAGGGTGGTGTGTCTGTGAGCTTACCTTTCTGTATTGTTTTGCTTTAGACACTATGTTGGTGTTTTACACACTAAACATAAATAGTCAAGGGAAAGTAAACACTTTAAGATGACACAAATAAATAAATTTATCTTTTTTTCAAATGAATTTGTATAACTATGGAACATGCAAAGTATTTTTAATACAATTAAATACTGAACAAGATATGCTGACTATGACTTCAAAAACTGTTGCTCTTCGTTGGGTAGGTTTGTATTTCATAATTGTCTGGGTTGACCTGTCCTAATTCACTTTTTATGCAAAAGGTTGAGGAAATTTTGGTAAATGAATAAAGGCTGGGTAAATACATTAGTATTACAGAATCATGTGTCTAGTTTTCAAAGAGAGGCTCTGAACTATGGTAATAAAGAGAGTACACATGTGCTATAGTTCAATTTAAGGTTTCCCTTTTTTAAAAAAATTATTTTGTAGAAGTTGTGGTTCTCAACCTGGGGTCAAATTTCAAAGGAGTCTCCTAAGACCATCAGAATATCATATATTAACATTGTGATTCATAACAGTAGCAATATTATAGTTATGAACTAGCGACACAAATAATTTTATGGTCGGGGTCACCACAACCTGAGGAGCTATATTAAAGGGTTACAGCATTTAGGAAAGTTGAGAACCACTGCTCTAAAGAAATATGATTTTTATAACTGCATCTGTCCTTGTACATTTCCTGGCTGTCCACAGATAAAGAAAAAAAAAACACTGGTGGTTTATTAGTAAGGAACAAATCTAGCAGCCATATCATGGTTTCTAAACGTGATTCTCTATTTAAAGGAATCAAGGCATTCTTGAAATGTTGATTTAGAGCAGTAAAGGCAAGTTCACAGTGAAGATATCAAATCAGGAAGAAGGGAAATACTCCAAATGAATGAAGCTTCCACAGGAGCATTACAGTGAGTAGCAAGGGCTTATGTATTGGACCTCAGAGAAAATAGGCGACTGCTTCAGGACTGATGAGCAAACGTAAGGAAATAGGTGAGAAGACAGAGCTCCTTGTAGCACAATATAATAACTGTAAGAGGAATACAAAAATAAAAAAAATATTAACTTACCACCACCAAGGTTAGAACTGTGCCCACTAGGAATGATAAAACTTGGTGGAGTTAATGTGTGAAAGCTTGATAAACAATGGTTAATGCAGGTTCTAAATATCACCGTGACGTTTACTTAAAACACAAACGGGGAAAATTAGTTTTATGATTGAGAATTCTACTGTACCCAAACTTAACCCATAATCTAAGTTAATATTGGGAATGATTAAAAAAAAAATCTGAAATTCTGTCTATGCCACTGTGAAGAATGAAATAGAAGTGACCTCAGTTTTGTAGCATTTCTGGCCACCCTCCACAACCCAGAAGACACCAGACAGACTGAATTCGAGAGACGCCCCGCAATGTGAATGGCTGGTATACTTCCACACATCAATAACATAAATGTTAAAGAAAATCTAAGACATGGTCTTTCACTATAGAGGATGAATTGGTTATTTTGGCTAAAGGTCTGCATAATCCTGCATTGGCTCCTACCTAGAAAACCTATAAAAATCTATAGGCCGTGAGTGGTATAATTTACAGAATATGAATAAAGTCCGAAATAAAGTCATCATGCATTAAACACAAAAAGTAGGACTTTAGTAATGATTCATTGTATCACCGGGGACCTAGAATATCTAAAGAGATGACTCAGTGTGTGTGAATATCATGGCCAAGCATGAAACATATGGAGATAAATTTGTTGTGAAGATGTTATTGGGAAAGTGTGTACTTTTCAAACAAAGACACTTCAACTATTGAAGCTTGCCACCTAGCTTCAGCAATTACCAAATCCTTATTTACTTTCTTTCCTTTCTATACCTAACAAGCCTACTGGTATTCTTTTCTACCCACTCGATTAATTTTGAAACAATCCCAGATATTAATGCATTGCCACATACATGCAAATGTTTCTTTAAGAACTTCTCCTTTCAGAGGATGTGCCTAGTCCTGCTGGGACTAGATGCCTAGGGTGTGGTGGTACCCAAGGAGGGATCCCCTTCTCTTAGGAGCAGGGGAAGGGCTGGTAGGAGAGGGATTTGTAAGGGTGGTGTTGGAAAGAGAGGAAGGAGGGGGGCTGTGATTGGGATGTAAAGTGGGAAAAAACCCTAAAAAACAATAAACAAAAAAATAAGACAGTTTTAAAATTTTTTTTCTGAGAGGAGTCCCCGTGAGGTTTTGGGGTTTATAGTGTAGCAGAAGCCAGAGATGTGCCAGACCAATGACTCATTGCAATGAACATTTGCAAGCAAAGAAGTGTGGACAAAAGGCTATACTGAGGGACACACTGTGATTCACTACTACAACTCCTACAATGAGACTGTTTTTTCTTTGTTGGGGGTTAGTTTACAAGGGTGCAGGGCGGGTACGAGGGGAGGGTGAAATGAGTGGAATTGGGTGCAAAATGTGAAATTCACAAAGAACCAATAAAAAGTTAAGAATGAACCTACCTTTTGCATACCACAGAGTTATCCTAGCACAGACAAAAACAGTAGCTGTATCTTTATATGTTTAGTGCTCATATTTTTCTGACTTGTGCATGTTTTACATAGTTCAGTTAAGTCACTACACCCAGGATTTATGTCTGTCTTTCTTTCTTTCTTTCTTTCTTTCTTTCTTTCTTTCTTTCTTTCTTTCTTTCTTTCTT
>NC_034600.1:55849028-55850822 GCF_900095145.1 Mus pahari
CCCTCCCTCCCTCCCTTCCTTCCCTCATCCTCCTCCCCCTCTTCCTCCTCGTCCTCCTTGCTTGAGACAAGGTTTCACTATGTCATGCTGGCTTTCCAGGAGCTCTCTATGTAGACAAGTATGACCCTGAACTCACAGATATCTGCCTTCCTCTGCCTTCAGATTGCTAGCACTAAAGGCATGTACTACCTCATTTAACTATATTAATATTTTTAACACAGTATCTGCTTTAGTTACTTTCTATTGCTTTGATGAGACACCATGACCAAGGCATCCAATATCAGGAAGGTTTTATTTGGAGTCTACAGTCATGAGAATGCAGAAGGAAGACAGTCATGATGCTGGGGCAGTACTTTAGAGCTTATGACTCTACAACCATGTGGCAGAGAGAGCACTGGCAATCCCATGAGCCTTTTGAAGCCACAAAGTCTTTCTCCAATAGACATATGTCCTCCAACAAGGCCACACCTCTTGATCCCTTCCAAATAGTTCCACCAACTGGGGACTCTTGGGGTACATGTCTGCCTCCCTGTTGCCTACACAAGCTGCTCGGAGGAGGCAGAATGCAGTCTGTGATAGGGGGCTCAGCCATGTTTTCTCAGATGAGAAACAGCAAGGTCTGGGACAGATACTGTGGTTCTCAATCTCCTGCATACGCAGAGGCACTGGGGTCAGCCCTTCCTCTATGTGCCAGGTAGGAAGGGGATGGTTGGGCCAAGTACAGGGCAGAATCGGGTTTGGTTCCAAGTGAGTGTAATAGTACAGAGGGGGCTGAAAGAGATGGCCTTCTCAGGAAGATTTAATAGAGGCTCTTTACAATGAAATCCCCTACCCCAGAACCCTTCCCCTCTGCAGTTATCCTTGATGAAGGAGATGCTTGCTTATCCAAACTGCTTTATTTTCATGTCAGATGTGGATGTGAAGCATGAATCAGGGATAAAATATCTTTCACAGGAAGGGATGTTCAGGAAGGGAAGTTCATTGGTTGAACACTTGGGGCCTATCTAAATACTTCATTAGCATGGAGAACTCCAGGCTTTTATATGACATGACTGGTTGTGATGGTCCTCTCAGTGAGGTGTCAGGATTGCGTGTTATAGGACAGGCAGAGCCTGGCTAGGAGCTGGTTCAGTCCAACCAGTTCCTCTTTCTTGTGGAATGGTCTAATTGCAAATTTTATTTTTTCTTTATAGATAAATGAAGTTCCATTGTGTACTGCCTAGGGTATTGATGCTCTGTAGAAACACCATGAGCATGGCACCTCTTATAAAGAGAAACATTTAATTGGCACGTGCTTACAGATTGAGAGATTTAACCCATTACTGATATAGCAGGAAGTATGGTGGTGCACAGGTAGACACAGTTCTGGAGTAGTAGCTGAGAGTTCTATATCTGTACCCAAAGTCAACAGGAAGAGAGAGTGACACTGGGCCTGGCTTGAGCATTTGAAATCTCAAGATTCTCAGTGACAAACTTTCTGCAACAAGGCCAGACCTACTCCAATAAGGCCACACCTCTTAATAGTGACACTCCCTGAGTTTATTGCAGGCAGGGCAGGAGTGGTTTCATTCAAACCACCACATGTACATTCACTATTTATTTATTTATTTATTTATTTATTTATTTATTTATTTATTTATTTTTGAGACAGGGTTTCTCTGTATAGCCCTGGCTGTTCTGGAACTCACTCTGTAGACCAGGCTGGCCTCAAACACAGAAATCCACCTGCCTCTGCCTCCCAAATGCTGGGATTAAAGGTGTGTGCCACCACGCCTGGCCACATACACTATTTTC
>NC_034600.1:55851287-55851870 GCF_900095145.1 Mus pahari
TTGATCATTGAGAAAATGCCTTACAGCTGGATCTCGTGGAGACATTTCCCCAACTGAAGCTCCTTGCTCTGTGATAACTCCAGCTATGTCAAGTTGACACAAAACTAACTGGTACAATATGTTAGTTCTACTTTTAGTTTATTGCTTCCCTATTGCTTCCTATAGTGGACGAGCAAATTTACATTCCCACTAGAGATGTATAGTGTTTCCTTTTCCTGACATCATTATCAGTATTGGTTATTATTTCTTAGTGATAGTCATTCTGACTACAGTGAAATGGAATCCCAGTATAGTTTTAACTTTCATTTCCTGATGGTATGGGTGTTAAGCTTTTTTTATGTGCTCAATGACCATTTGTTTTTCATCTTTTGGAAATCGTCTGTTAGTTTCTGTCATGGTTCATCTTTATTATCGACTTGAGACAACCTAAAATGATTGGGAAGAGAACCTAGGAGACGTTGCCTAGATCAGCATAGATGTTCAGAATTGAGAGTTCATCTTAGTGGATTTTACCTTTGATAAGTATGAAGTGTCCCTCCTTATCTCCTTGATGACTTTAGATTGATAGTCAATTTTATTCGAT
>NC_034600.1:55851881-55852997 GCF_900095145.1 Mus pahari
TCAAAGAACCAGCTCCTGGTTTGGTTGATTCTTTGAATAGTTCTTTTTGTTTCCACTTGGTTGATTTTACCCCTGAGTTTGATTATTTCCTGCTGTCTACTACTCTTGGGTAAATTTACTTCCTTTAGTTCTAGGGCTTCTAAGTGTGCTGTCAGGCTGCTAGTATATGCTCTCTCTAGTTTCTTTTTGGGAGCACTTAGGGCTATGAGTTTTCCTCTTAGGACTGCCTTCTTTGTGTCCCATAAGTTTGGATATATTGTGGCTTCATTTTCATTAAACTCTAAAAAGTCTTTAATTTCTTTAATTTCTTTCTTTATTTTACCCTTGACCAAGGAACCATTGAGTAGAGTGTTGTTGAGTTTACACATGAGTGTTGTCTGTCTATTATTTATGCTGTTATTGAAGATCAGCCTTTGTCTGCTGTGATCTGGTAGGATGCATGGGATAATTTCAATATTTTTGTATCTGTGGAGGCCTGTTTTATGACCAATTATATGGTCAGTTTTGGAGGAGGTACCATGTGGTGCTGAGCAGAAGGTATATTCTTTTGTTTTAGGATAAAATGTTCTATAGATATCTGTTAAATCCATTTGTTTCATAATTTCTGTTAATGTCCATGTGTCTCTGTTTAGTTTCTGTTTCCAGGATCTGTCCATTGGTGAGAGTGGGGTATTGAAGTCTCCCTCTATTTTTGTGTGAGGTGTAATATTTGCTTTGAGCTTTACTAAAGTTTCTTTAATGAACGTGGCTGCTCTTTTATTTGGAGCACAGATACTCAGAATTGAGAGTTCCTCTTGTTAGACTTTAGCTTTGATGAGTATGAAGTGCCCTTCCTTGTCTTTTTTGATAACTTTGGGTTGGAAGTCAATTTTATTCGATATTAGAATGGCTACTCCAGCTTGTTTCTTCGTACCATTGGTTTGGAAAATTGTTTTCCAACCTTTCACTATGAGGTCGTGTCTGTCTTTTTCCCTGAGGTGGGTCTCCAGTAAGCAGCAAAATGTTGGGTCCTGTTTGTGTAGCCAGTCTACTAGTCTATGTCTTTTTATTGGGGAATTGAGTCCATTGATGTTAAGAGAAATTAAAGAAAAGTAATTGCTTCCTGTTATTTTTGTT
>NC_034600.1:55855777-55869999 GCF_900095145.1 Mus pahari
CTTCTACCTGTTTAGCAGTGTTCTCCTGTATTTCTTTAAGTGAGTTATTAATGTCCTTCTTCAAATCTTCTACCACCATCATGAGATATGATTTTGAATCCACATCTTGCTTTTTGGGTATGTTGGGGTATCCAGGATTCACTGTGGTGGGCGTACAGGGTTGTGATGGTACCCAGTGTTCTTGGTTTCTGTTAGTAAGATTCTTACATTTGCCTTTCACCATCTGGAAATCTCTGGTGTTAAAGTTCAAGCTTTCCTCCTGTGATTCTGTTATCCTCTGTCTGCACTCCTGGGAATCCCACCTGAGTCCCAGTGGTCAGAGCACTCTCTGCAGGCAAGCTCTTGTCTTGCAGGGCAGGTGTCCAGAACTCTGGATCTCTGATCCACCTTCTGAATCTTGGGATCAGAGCCCTCCCTGTAGGCTGACTCTCCTCTGGTAAGGAAGGTGCCCAGGGATCAGGGTCTCTGCTCTGCCTCTTGCTATCCCGAGGTGATCCTGAGGTACCAAGCTCCCGTGGTGAGCCAGAAGACCTGTGGCATAGAGAGTTCTCCAGAGCTCAGTGGCCTCTTCTGTGATCCTGAGGTCCTGCAGCATGGAGTGTCCTCTGGAGTGCTCACTGGCTTCCACTGGGCTTCAGAAGAGAGATGGTGGGGGTGGCCCCAACTGGACTGGAGCCCAGCCTCTGCATGTCTCTCCTTCAGGTATCTGCTTCAGTGATCCTAAGATTGCATGGAGAGTCTTCTAGGGGCTGTGGGGGTGTCCACAGAATCGGCGTCCGAGTCGACCTGGTGCTGGCATCAACCAGAAGGGACTAGTGCCCCTGGTCAAGCCGGATTTCTGCTTCTCTAATGCTATCTCAGGCTGCAGGCAATTGTAATGGAACCGATGTGGTGCTCCACACACCAGTGATCCTAAGATCACATGGAGAGTTCTCTAGGGGAGGTTTCCACTGACTTCTCGCCCAAGGCAACCTGGTACTGGCGCCAACCAGAAGAGACTAGTCACATGATGTTTTTCTTGAAACCGTCTTGTAAGAGCATGTTTTGCTGCAGCAGACATATTTGAGGATGTTTTGCTGAAGCAGACATGTGGGAGGGCATGCAATGCTTTGCTGGAGCAGACACTTGAGAGGGCACAGGATATTTAGAAAGAATATAAATATAACCCCACAGACACGCAAGGAGGCTCTTGTGTTGGTTCATCCTGCAATGCTTTGCTGGTTTTCGCTGATCTTCACTTGTCATAATTTCATAAAGAGAAACATGCCAAAGAACATCTCATGGTATTCTGGCTGCTGCCAGCCATCTCTTAGGACTCATGCTGATTCCTCAGAGCCTTGAGATTTCTTGTGGGTCAAGCTGCTGCTACTGCTTTGTGTTTCCTGTTGCTGATTGGTCTGGACTACTGCTATTGATTTGTATTTGGAATCGCCCCAAAGAATGACTTCTAACCAAGTCTACATTGTCTTATTAACCATTTCCTTCCCTATATTTGATGAGAAGGCTAGGAGGGAGGTTGAAGCATCTATGAATTCTTATTCAAGTAGGTTTTGCTGGCATTGCCTCCATTACTGGATTTACGAAAGAAAATGACACAGTTCATTGAAGGGGGTGGCTCTACTTTCCCTGAGTAGAGAAGTTGAAGTGACAGTACTGGAAACTTCTTGACAGGTAAACTTGTAAATAATAAGGCATAAAAGGCACAGCTCCCACATTCTAGAGAATTACTCCAACCCATCATTTATCTACCTATGAGTCAACTACCATGCACAATTCAAACACATTCATCCCCATATCCATCAGCTCACCAAATCATCCTTTCTCTTAAGCTCACTCAAAGCATCATGCATCCATCCCCTACCAATTTGTAAGTTAGATTACTAATACTTAAGTTCAAAGAATTGGAACAAATTACCTCCCATAAACAAATTCTTCTATAAGTTGATGCCATCTGTTATCAAATGTCTTTTGCTGATCTTCAGGTAGACGCCAATTAATAATCTGGTATGATGAGTTTTCATTTCTAAAATCTAAGAAAACATGAACTGAGTAAAATCTAAATTTATCACAATATACCACACATTACTATTATGATAAAAACAGTTAATTTAATTAATGTCTCCTCTTTGTGGAAATTTGATTTTTGTTTTCAAGTGGGCTTGCATTTCCTTTAATCTACTCAATTATGTATTCTCGACATATTTATTGATACTTTACAATAATTCAAGAATTTTTAAACAGTCTACATAATGAAATATTCTAATAATGCCTTTCATGTAAAGACATAGCTACCATTTTTCACTTTACGGGTAAGGAAACACAGAAGTAAACATTCTGAAGGATGTAATTCATCAACTTTGTCACTGTAGTGAGTTAGAGTTTTCTTTTAATTACAAGTCAGTTTGATTGCAGTTCTCTGTGTTTCAAAGAAATATTAAAATGAAATAAATGAAATGTTGTTTTACTTGTTTGTCTTTTAATTGATATTCATTTCGTGTTGGTGGTTGGTTTGTTTGTTGCTTGTTTGTTTTGTGATAGAGTCATATTCTATCTTTTGATAGACTTTCAACTGACAAACCTACTTCTTGAAGCTGCCAAGAAGCACTTGGATTACAATATGTGCTAATACAAATAGGTTTTACCTTTGTTTGTTTGTTTGTTTGTTTGTTTTAGTAAATACATACGTTTCTACCTTCAGTCAAGGTGCTAAGTTAAAAAGAAAAATGAAAGGAAGGAAGGAAAATGGAAAGAAGGAAGGAAGGAAGGAAGGAAGGAAGGAAGGAAGGAAGGAAGGAAGGAAGGAAGGAAGGAAAGAAGGAAGAAAGGAAGAAGGGAGGGAGGGAGGGAGGAAGAAGGGAGGGAAGAAGGAGAAAAGTCTGCATGTCCCAACTGGCCAGTGTGGCTCTTCCCTTATGACTCATTCACAATGAACACTATGAGTTCATTATGAAGTTTCACTTCTGACAATTTAAAGCTATATCTCTCATCTTACATTAGAAAAAAAAAAAAACTCAATTCATCCTCTCTTGCTATTGATGACAATTTCAAGTCAAAATGAGTAGGCCAAAACCAGAATCCTCAAGTGAACTTAACTAGAGAGTTTCAATCATTTGTGTTTGAAGACAGACTAAAGGGTTGGGAACTTCCTTTTGTTGTTCATGGCTCATGTGACACAGTCCCAACCTAACTTGGTATCTTAGACTATTGGAGACTACAGCAACAACTGTGGCTGACTCTCCTCACTGAAAGGCCTCTAATCTGCTCATCTGCCAGGCAGTGTTCATAATAAACTGTAAGGATGGATTCCCTACACAACACAATATACAGGTGAATAAATCCAACTGGATGCTTATGCCTACATAACAAAGACATCAATCACCCAGAATCCTGGAAAATACCCTTTCTATCCCTATTGTCTGCAGAATTTTTACATGTTATTAAAATGTTCCATGGGGGGATAAAAACTCTCAAAATTTCTATGACTGTGGCAATTCTTTTTGATGATGTTGGTTGGGTCTCTCTGGGGAAAGTTGTAAATATAAGAAACTTAGAAAGACACTCACCATTGTCAAGGGAAATAAAGCAACAACCAAAAAGAGATTAGGAGAGAGGTAGGGGACAGCTAAACAAAACTGAAGATTATACACACAACACATATGGAAATCCACTAGTTTAGAAGCTAATTTTAAAAGAAGAAAAGGCAATCTCAAAGGGCCAGTGAGATGGCTCAGCAGATTAACGCACTCACTGCCAAGGCTGGTGGCCTGAGTTTGACCCCTAGGACTCAAATGCTGGAAACTCCTGCAGGCTGTCCCTTGATCTCCACACATAAGCATGCACACTCACATACACACAGTCAGTAAATGAATTTACTGTCAAAACCATTCATAAAACATGTTTTAATTTGTTTAAATAGAGGTGTCATGCACACTTAGATAATGTTGATCTCAGAAGTCAAGAGTGATCGAACAAAAATCCCCAGTGCTAGTGTGGGACACATTCCTGTGAGTTGTTGATCTGGAGGCCAATGAAGCCCCCAAGACAGCATAGGTAGTTGCCATTGCTCTTGATTGCCCAGCAGAATTGACCACATAGCTGAGGTCACCATAGACTTTGGTTATAAGGCAGAGCAAACTCAAACTGGAACTAAACGTGGAGCTTCATCCCTTCAGGCCACAGATGCTACACAGGACTCTAGGGGGCAAAAATCCATCAATATTTTTACATAAATGATGGGCCTCCCATGTTACAATAATGACCTGCAGGGGAAATGTTCCCAGTGTTATGAAGGTGATCTTCTACCTTCTGACTGGATTTAAAGCCTCTTGTACAGGGGGAAATCCAGTAACAAACTGTAACTTTCTTCAAAAGCCGATGGCTGGGGGGGGGGGGGTGGTGGCATATTTTGTACGGAAGAAATTACTACTTTCTTTAACTACATGGATATGTTTTTTAAACCACATTAAAATACTTTTGTTTATGCCAATGGATTATAATTTTTTCTCTCAGCCTTCATTAGAGAATTTCTTTGTGTAGCCAACTGCAATGAATGCCCAGAACCATGTCTGCTCAGCATTTTGAAAACATCGAGTGTCTGGCTCTATCTACATCACTCTCTTGGGGGATCAGGGAATGCAGCACAAGAGGGGAGGGAAAATCAGATAGGAGCTGGATGGAGGGAAAATGGGTCACAAAACACTATCTTCTGAACATGCAATGGCTGTGACCTCATTACAGCTGTGATCACCTACACTGGACCCGACTGCCAGACAGGATGAGGAACAGTTCATGCAATTCTGCCATTCTTGGAAAACCACTGCTGTTGACTGTCCATGGATACTGAGGAGGGCAGTCATTGTCATCAGTGGTTTGGCCACTAGTGAGCTTCCTAAACTCCAGTGGATCGTCCTATTCCCAGGCTATTTCCAAGCCTGTGCAAGAGGTGACATTAGCTAAAGATGGTTGTTTCTCTCTGTCTATCTCTACTCAGATCTACTCAGGCACTCATCCTGAGTGAGAAGGAGGACTTCAGATTTTAGGAAGGAAAAGACCGCTGGCAGTAATTTGCAAGCTAAACCGGCAAGGACAGAGTGGTGCATGAGAGAGCAGAGTCCTCTGTGAGACAAGATCTGGAAGTGAGATTTACTAGGAACAGGTCAATCCAAACTGCCCATTTCAGTGGTGAGCTATAGAAACAGTCAAGTGGAATGATATCCAGATTGTACAAATGACCCCTCTCTATGCCCTTATCCTTGATTCGATTATTTTCCACACAGAAGAGTGTCAGTTGGCTGGAGACAATTCACATTGTAATTGTGACTCCTCTCTCTCTCTCTCTCTCTCTCTCTCTCTCTCTCTCTCTCTCTCTCTCTCTGTGTGTGTGTGTGTGTGTGTGTGTGTGTGCATGTTTCCCCAAGTCTTTGAATTCTGTTATGTAAGAATAAAAGCATATTTTAATTTCCTTAGACCCAATAATAGTTTATCAACTCTGTCTTACATAGTGAATAAAACAGCTATATATTAAGTTCCTTTGGACTGAAGTAAACAGTGGTGTTAGAGAAAGGGAGGCCTGCATGCTAATCTGGAAAATGAACTCTGATTGAGGGACTTCATCACATTTCTTTCTGTGTCTTTTGTTTGTTTGTTTTTGTTTCTATTTTACCAAATCTTCACTGCAAATAAAAACCAGCCTGCTAGAAGGGATAAAGGTTGTCTGGTAACCCAGAACACTTATACAAACATGTCCTGGCCTGAATATTTGTATCAAATCACTAAGGATCAGTGGTGTTATTGGATTCATCCCACCAAAACAAGAACATTTACTTGAGATATATGCTTGATAGGAAGTGAGGCATACAGGAATTGTTATGTTGTTCAGTTGTTAAACTTCTTGGCTAGTGTATGTAAAGACAAACATTGGATGCTGAGATTCAAGTGTTTTGGCACATACATATAATCCCAAAACTCAGGAAGCAGAAGAAGAAAGACAAGAAAAATCAATGTTATTTACTACAAAGAAATTTTGAAGCTATTCTGGGATACATGAGACCCTTCGTCAAATCTGGGATACATGAGACCCTTCGTCAAATCAGATAGATAGATAGATAGATAGATAGATAGATAGATAGATAGATAGATAGATAGATAAAGTTAATTGACAATGAGTCTAAGAATGCTTGTTATAGGGAGGAAAAGAACTATAACTTCCAACCATTAAACCCTCCTTCCTGGAACTAATCCAATATTTGCAATTTTGTATAAACCCAAGAAATATTTAATCCTTCACAATACATTATATAGTTTTCTAGGCTGAATAATCACAGAATGAAAGTGACCAAAACAGCTAATTAATGTTTACATGGTCAATGCAGAGCTTCAATTTAAGGTGAGGAGAAATAATCTAATAATGTTATTTCTGCATTCATAAATCCACTCAAATTCTACTAAAAAAATAAGAAGAAAGAATAACTCATTATTGCATCTAAAGTGTCCAGAGCTCATGGATGTTGAAAGGACCTCTGAGTTGGGTGTGGACGGTGACTTGTGCTTCCAATGCCTAAAGTTGAGATGCTAAGACAATAGCACTCCCCTAAGTTTGAGAACAACTATGGCAATGTAGCTGAGATCCAGTGAAAGCCTAGAGCTATCTCAGAAAAATTAAGACACATAAAATAAAATGAAAGAAAAGAACACAAGAACGGGGGCAAACAGGACGTCATTGTGGGGTAGCAAGAGAAGAAAAAGAGAAAGAAGAAATGAAAGACAAGATACTTTAGGACAGCAACACTCAAACCTAAGACTGAAGGCTGCCAGGTCTACAAACGTGGGGGATTTTGGTGGACTGTTTTGTGCATAGCTTATTAAAGGAACAGAATCTATAGCCTTGAGCAATATATCAAACATTGTGAAACAAGCTAAAGGGGCTGAGCATGAACTGCATCTATAAAGTCAGAATGTGAAGACAAATTAAATGTATAGGAAGATATCCAGTGAACAAGGAAGGGACGTTCTCTGAGCTTCTGTGCCTTAGTCTATCAGCAGGGATTAATGATCTTCAGTTTGGTTCTGAGTCTCTATTTATTAAACTAAATAGGAACTTCTGGCATAACTGTACAGAGTTTTGGGAGAGCTACTGATTTTTAAGAACCTGAGGTACTACCAATCCCTGCCTTGATTTGTATTCTTCCAAAGCACTATCCAGTCCAACATTCTGTGAATTTTTTTCTCTTGCTGTATATTCAATATGAATGATGAGGTAGTCCTTCCACTCAAGGATACTGAGCAGTGGATATGTAACGAACATGAATGAAGAACTGAATTTGTAGCTATAACTTTAAATGTATGCAATCATCTACTATATATATATATACAGGCTGTGTTAGTAAGATGTTTTTGAATGTACTAATATTGGCCTATAAATATAACTGAATGTTTTCAATGTGTTAAAAAAAAAAAAAAGAACCTGAGGTCATCTCAATCATGCATACTAAACATTGGACTCAAGTATGAAGGTCACTAGAAAATATTTCTCAAAAGGTAGGTATCATTGAAAAATAGAAACTGATTTATGTGCCAATGAACATAGAGATCTTTATATAATTAGAGTCCTAAGTATGGTAGAATACATCTATTCAGCACTACTTTCAGACACACTTGACATAAGAACTTCTCACAATGATCAATAACATTGGGTATTGTTGACTGTGAGCAACCCTAAAGTAATGAGATATTTAATCTATTTTTATTGTCATAACAAAAATATCTGACATTCTTAATTTATATTTTAAAAAAATTGATTGAGATGGCTCAGCAGTTCAAAGTGTGTACTACTCTTAGAGAGAACTCATATTCAGTTACCAACAACCACACCACACAGGTCTATAACTACCTGTTAGCTCCAGGTCCAAGTGATCCAACCATATCTTTTGGCCACCGTGTGCACTTGTACTCACATGCCAAAACAAACATATAATCACACACTAATATACATAAATTGAAAATAAAAAAATCTAAAAAATTATTTTGCTCATAGTACTAAAGATTGACAACCCAAGATTGGGCACAGTCACCTGAACAGCCTCTGATGTGCTCTCACTGCATCACAACACAAAAGTGTCATGTGTGGGTACAAAAGTCACAAAACCAAACAAAAGAAAGAGGCCAGGTAAGGGCAGGTTCATTCTTTCATAAATACCTACCCAACTGAGAACTATTTCACCCCTGGGAAGATATTGTAAGTCCCTTCCAAGTGTTTACCTTAATAGGCAAGTCAGATTTTACTAGGCTTGCCTCTTATAGATCAATAATTATTGAACACCATTACATTAAAAACCCTGATTCTAGCATATTAAGGTTTGGGGTACATACTATAATCATAATCAACCTATACCTGTAAGTAAGTAAATTACAGAAGTATATCATACGTGGCCAAGCCTACATAGTCTAATGAGATCTATAAAACTTACACAAACATACACACATTCATACACCACAAATTAACTCTCAATAAGGCCAAATACAGAACTTTTGTCAAACAGTTCTATACAAAAGTCATCATTTATTATTTAAGTAATTTATTGTAATAATTGATTTTAAAGATACCTGGGATATCACCACCTTCATAAAGAAGTTTGGTCACATTATGACCACTGCCATGAAGAATTTGCGATACACGGTTCATCAGTATATAATGGCTGGTACCTAGAAACATTAGATAAAGTTCATTTTTTGTGGAGATTAAGGAAAATTGTTCTAATTACCATAGATAGCCAACATAAAGAAATCCAAAACTAAGTGTCAAAGCACAGAATGCCTCAGGATGCCTCAATAGAAACCAACTCTTACATACCCTCAATTACATTGTAACTGTCCCAACCCGCAGGACAGTTGAACAGGGTCTAAGGAACCACCTGTTGAAAGAATGGGGGACAAGAAACATAAACAACAGACAGCAAGTCTGAATGATCAAGCTGACACATTTTATTTTTTCAAGGCAGGTTTTACACCCATAGAAGCAGGATATGGGGAGGGGGATGATGGAGAATCGCTTTGTTTCTGGAGGAATGTACCTGTTTCAAAAAGCAGGATATTGACTAGGTAAAAAGTTCAGCAGGAAAAACAGAATAGAGTGAGTTACTAGGTACCTGTTCACAAGATCTATAGATATTGGTTCTTAACTGGGGGTAGTACTTTCCTACAGAGGCCTCAACTAAGCTAGTACATTTCCACTAAGGACAAGACTTTGTAAATAAGAACTTATGACTGACAAGGTAGTTAACATTCAAACAGGGTAATTCCCAACGGGTAACACCCAAGACATGAACCCAGAACTTTGGCCAATGGCAATCTTTCACTAAAGATATGAGGGTCATACCTGGAGAAATGGCTTGGCAGTTAAGAGTGCTTGCTGTTCTCACAGAGGACTTGGCTTAAGTTCTCAGAAGTCACATGATGGCTCATAACCATGTGAAACTCTAGTTCCAGGAGATCCAACCCCTTCTTCTAACCTTCCTGGGCTTTCCATGCGCATAATACACTAACATACATGGAAGCGAAACACTCATGAATGTAAAATCAAAATAAATGAAATCCTTTTTAAAATTTAGACATTCTTCATCCTATGGTGCATGTATATTTTCCACTGTATCTTTCCCTCACTGCTGTCCTTGGGCTCCAAAAAAATAATTTTAATCATGGAAAATATATCACAATAGAATGAGTGATATCTTTCTCTGGAATTTTATATTATTGCTGAGAACAGAGATGGAGTATCTAAAATATTAGGGAAAGAAATTTTCATAGGGATAGAGGGTTTGGAGACCCCACATAAGAAGTTTCTCTTCTTGGACCTGAGTTTATACCCTTGTGAATAAAGTTATCTAGGATCACTATGAGTCTTAAACCATGCTGAAATAGTCACAAAAAATACCAGATGCATGAAAAACTGAGGCAGCATGATTCTACAGCAACCCTGGGCTGCTAAGAAAAGAGAATCCTTGGTAAAAGAACAAGTACCATCACACCAATGTCTTCTCCTCAGCCACAATTTCTTTGGAACTTTGTTTTGAGTCCAGAACTGAAGCAGAGAAAGATAAATTAAGAAAATAAATAGAAATTGTAAAACAAAAGCCAAAAGGTCGAGGTGTTCCGGACCTGGAAGAACCATAATAATAAAGTTGAGGCAGAAAAGTCAGGGAAATTGAATGTATCTGCTGCATAAATCACTCCTTCCATTCCCATTTGTGTTGTCTGAACACAGCACATACAGAAGCTACCACACCTGAGGAGTCCTGCTCCTGCTCTCAAGAGACTGAGAAGAAGGAGTGCCCAGTGAGGCAGCCATTCTAATGGATGCTCATGAGCAAGGTTTCTTCCAGAGAAATGCAGAGAACTTCAAACTGCACAAGCTAAGCCAGTGGGACAGAAAAAAAAAATACCCTAAAGTATCAAGATCTGGCGTCCATACAATCCTTACTTCTTCTGCACACACACACACACACACACACACACACACACACACACACACACACAAACACAAGAAAAGAAAACCAAAGTTAACAAAAAATGCCTAGAGTAGAAGAAAAAGTCTTCCCTAAGGATGAACATACCTACTGGTGATCCAATGCAAAATCATTTTCCCTAAAAACATTATACGGCCTGAGCAGTCTATATTTAGTAATATATGTTTATATACATGCACTTGTGTGTATGTGGCAACAATTAGAGAAAAAGTTGCCCTAGTATTGAAAAAGAACAAGAAAATGTGTTTGCAAAGGTGTAGAGAGAGGAAGGGAAAGGGGAAATGGTATAATTATGTTATGATCTCAAAAAAAATAAAACAAGTATTTTTAAAAGCAGATGGAATGTAGCAGCAGAATTTTTAACACTAGTATGCAAGACCCCATTCTAAAACTACTCCATAAGAATTTTTATGCAACATTAGAAAGGTGAGTTGTACTCCTGCAAGAGGCAGCCCATGCCCGTGACCCTTGTGTGCCTCTCAGAGGAACAGAGAATAAGGTTCAAGTCGATGACTGTAGTTTGTGTTTCTCTCCACTGCTGAGGTCTACTGACTCCATCCCTGTAAATGCTCTGAGAGTGGCGCCCTGCCATTTGAGAGCAGCTGAGAACAAACATCCCTTTATATAGATACACTTTTAACTTTTGCATTCTATTATCCTAGACAACCAAAAAGTAAGTAACATGTGCACCATAAAATACAGAATTATAGCACCTATTTATCTTCAAAATTGTTGAGAACATGGGTAAATCACACATGGGCCCACAGAACCCTCCTAAGGACGCCCACTCAACCTCTCAGTTTTAACTTGGTAGAAAATATTCCTAATACTCACCCTTTAGAAATGTACAATAATTCTCTAAATATTCTGCCCCTGCCACTGAGAAAGTTCTAGAATGCTAGGGCTTCAGACTCAGGTAAATCTTTGACACCAGTCCTTATATCAAATACTTCTGCAGCACTTAAAATAAAACTTCATTCTGTAAGCCACAATTACTATGACACCTAAACCACACAATGATCCAACAAAGAAAGAGAACTTCAGACCAATTTCCCTTATGAATATCAACACAAATATACTCAATAAAATACTCGCAGACCTAATCCAAGAACACATCAATATTATTATCCATCATGACCAAGTAGGCTTCATCCCAGGGATGCAGGGATGGCTTAATATATGGAAATCCATCAACATAATCCACTATATAAACAAACTCAAAGACAAAAACCACATGATCATCTCCTTAGATGCTGAGAAAGCATTTGACAAAATCCAACACCCCTTCATGAAAAAAGACTTAGAAAGATCAGGAATTCAAGACCCATACCTAAACATATTAAAAGCAATCTACAGCAAACCAGTAGCCAACATCAAAGTAAATGGAGAGAAACTCAAAACAATCCCACTAAAATCAGGGACTAGACAAGGCTGCCCACTTTCTCCCTACCTATTCAATATAGTACTTGAAGTCCTAGCCAGAGCACTTTGACAACAAAAGGAAATCAAGGGAATACAAATTGGAAAGGAAGAAGTCAAAATATCACTATTTGCAGATGATATGATAGTATATATAAGTGATCCTAAAACTCCACCAGAGAACTCCTAAACCTGATAAACAGCTTCAGTGCAGTAGCTGGATATAAAATTAACTCAAACAAATCAGTGGCTATTCTCTATACAAAGGATAAACAGGATGAGAAAGAAATTATAGAAACAGCACCCTTCACAATAGTCACAAGTAATATAAAATACCTTGGTGTAACTCTAAGAAAGTGAAAGATCTGTATGATAAGAACTTCAAGTCTCTGAAGAAAGAAATTGAAGAAGATCTCAGAAGATGGAAAGATCTCCCATGCTCATGGATTGGCAGGATTACTATAGTAAAAATGGCTATCCTGCTGAAAGCAATCTACAGATTCAATGCAATCCCCATCAAAATTCCAACTCAATTCTTCACTGAGTTAGAAAGGGCAATTTGCAAATTCATCTGGAATAACAAAAAACCTAGGATAGCAAAAACTAATCTCAACAATAAAAGAACCTCTGGGGGAATCACGATTCCTGACCTCAAGCTGTACTACAGAGCAATTGTGATAAAAACTGCATGGTACTGGTACAGCGATGGACAGGTAGATCAGTGGAATAGAACTGAAGACCCAGAAATGAACCCACACACCTACGGTTACTTGATCTTTGACAAGGGANCTAAAACCATCCAGTGGAAAAAAATGACAGCATTTTCAACAAGTGGTGCTGGCACAACTGGCGGCTATCATGTAGAAGAATGAGAATTGATCCATTCTTCTCCTTGTACAAAGTTCAAGTCTATGTGCATCAAGGAACTGGCGGTTATCATGTAGAACAATGAGAATTGATCCATTCTTATCTCCTTGTACAAAGTTCAAGTCTATGTGCATCAAGGAACTCCACATAAAACCAGAGACACTGAAATTTATAGAGGAGAAAGTGGGGAAAAGCCTCGAAGATATGGGCACAGGGGGAAAATTCCTAAACAGAACAGCAATGGCCTGTGCTGTAAGGTCAAGAATCGACAAATGGGACCTCATAGAATTGCAAAGCTTCTGTAGAGCAAAAGATACTGTCAATAAGACAAAAAGGCCACCAACAGATTGGGAAAGAATTTTTACCAATCTTAAATCTGATAGGGGACTAATATCCAATATATACAAAGAGCTCAAGAAGCTGAACTCCAGAAATTCAAATAACCCCATTAAAAATGGGGAGCTAAAGGGGTCTGCAACCCTATAGGTGGAACAACAATATGAACTAACCAGCACCCCCAGAGCTCGTGTCTCTAGCTGCAAATATAGCAGAAGATGGCCTAGTCAGCCATCATAGGGAAGAGAGGCCCCTTGGTCTTGCAAACTTTATATGCCCCAGTACAGTGGAACACCACATCCAAGAAGGGGGAGTGGGTGGGTAGGTGAGCCAGGGGGGAGGGTATAGGGGACTTTGGGGGTAGCATTTAAAATGTAAATGTAGTAAATACCTAATTAAAATTGGGAAAAAATGGAGTACAGTGCTAAACAAAGAATTCTCAACTGAGGAATACTGAAGGGTTGAGAAGCACTTGAAAAAATGTTCAATATCCTGAGCCATCAGGGAAATGCAAATCAAAACAACCCTGAGATTCCACCTCACACCAGTCAGAATGGCTAATTCAGGTGACAGTAGATGCTGGCAAGGTTGCGGAGAAAGAGGAACACTCCTCCATTGCTGGTGGGATTGCAAGCTTGTACAACCACTCTGGAAATCAGTCTGGCAGTTCCTCAGAGAATTGGGCATAGTACTAGCAATAGATGCAGCAATACCTCTCTTGGGCAGAAGAGAGTTCCAATTGATACATATCCAGAAGATGTTCCAATTGGTAATAAGGACACATGCTCCACTATGTTCATAGCAGCTTTATTTATAATAGCCAGAAGCTGGAAAGAACCCAGATGTCCCTCAACAAAAGAATGGATACAGAAAATGGGGTACATTTACACAATGGAGTACTACTCAGCTATTAAAAACAATGAATTTATGAAATTCTGGGGCAAATGGATGTATCTGGAGGATATCATCTTTAGTNAGGTAACCCAGTCACAAAAGAAGTCACTTGATATGCATTCACTGATAAGCAGATATTAGCCCAGAAACCTAGAATCCCCAAGATACAATTTCCAAACACAAGAA
>NC_034600.1:55870394-55881275 GCF_900095145.1 Mus pahari
CCCCCCCAGAGATCATGTCTCTAGGTGCATATGTAGTAGAAGATGGCTTAGTTGGCCATCATTGGGAAGAGAGGCCCCTTGGTCTAGCAAACTCTATATTCCCCAGTACAGGGGACCATTAGGGTCAAGAATTGGGAGTGAGTGGGTAGGGGAGCAGGGTGGGGGGAGGGTATAGGGAACTTTTGGGACAGCATTTGATATGTAAATAAAGAAAATATCTAATAAAAAATTTAAAAATTCAAACCTATTTTTAGATTACATTGAGCTGGGAGGTTTCATTTTAAATTTTGATTTTCAAGCTATTGGCTTGAGTTTTAGATTGTTAGATGAATTTTTATTTTAGGATTGGGACAGAATTTTTTAACAATCTTGAAATATCTCTAAACATACTTCTGTCATTTTGTGCTTTTATGCACATAAATGCTTTGCATTTATGCAAAGCCTTAACAATTTTAAAATCCAAGTATCAGTCAACTCTGAAAGACACAGAACTTGCTGAATATTTGGCAGTATCAATATTCAACCAAGTTTAATTCTTTATGTAAAAATAAGCACAGCCATCTAACTAGCTTGCAAGTTGTTTCATTGTTGTAAATAGCAAAATTATATATAGAAAATAATTGTTTGAAAATAAACTTCCTTCTGATTTGTTATTAGTAAAATAAAAGAAAATAAAATGATATAAAACTTCTGCTTTCCATAAAATCATCATCTACCTGAGGTAGCTAGAAATAATGAAGAGGGACTAGTGGAGACTAACTTACCATTCATTGTTAAATCCAGAATGTCAATAGCTTTGCCATAAAACGACAGATAATTTGGCCTTTGGGTAATATCTATTATAAGTGAGTTATGATCACAGGTTAGAAGTTAAGTATTTATGATACGTTGCAGAAGTTTGAAAGTTAATTCTGCTAAAATTCTTCCCTGGCACAATGGGATAACACTTCATCACCTCTGCCATGCTATTATGTCTGTGCCCTTTCTTGCCCTAATTCTTGGATCACATCCTATTCCACTATAAATCCAAACTAATTGACCATTTGAAAATAAAAATGTTTTCACAAAGCTTATATACAGGCTTCTTGTGAACCGTTACCTGTTGGCATTAATATGTATTTCTCCTACCAAACCTGGACTTTTATCAGTGATCCATGTACATGAAGCTCCTATTATCATGAGCCCCAGGCCAAACCATGGGACCAGGACATTTGTGGTGTTAAGGGTAACATATCATGTCCTGGAATAAGATGATGTCCTGGTGACGTGCAAACTTTGAGGCCTGGGTGCTTATATAGAAAAGAACATCTTTTGAAACCAAAAATGTTTATGAATGCAAGCCTCAACAAAAAAAAATCAAGAACTGTTCACTGCTCCCTTTGTTGGATCACTTTGACTGATCTGCCTCCCACCCACTCATGACTAAAACCCCAGTAGAGAAGCCTTTCTTACAAACTTCCCTCTGCCTCCTGCTGCTGTTCTCACATCCCAGGATATCACCATCTACTGTTGCTCTCTCTCCAATGGGCAGAGTCCTCTCTGAGCACAACTGTGCACACACTGCATAGCCCCTCTCCCAGGTGTGGTCTACACCTAAATAGAAAAATCTTATGCATGGTCAACTGTGTCATTTTCGCGAAACATGATTACCCAGGCATCACAGTCTCTCAAGACTCTATGTCCCAGCAAGAACTTACTCAGTGTAGATATAGTCAGGATTTTTGCAGCCTCCAACAGAAGAACCTCAAGGAGAAAGAAGCTCACAAAAAGCCAACTCCGATGTGCCGCCATCTTTAGAACACGTGGAGCCCTGGCACAGGTTGCACACCTAGAGAGCTGTGCCCCACTAAGGGACCCTGTAAGCCTCTGCCACAAAGCACTCTCTGTGGCCTTGAAAATGGGGAAAGGGGGAAGATAGTTTATGTTCTTTTTCCAAATGCCCTTTTGCCCTTGGCCTTGTCTCTGTCAATCTCTTTCCAGCTGAGACTGTTTCAACCTCCTTAACTAGAGTTGAAAGAAAAACTGGTAGAGAGTTAATATTTAACTTGTCCAATAGCCACAATATTTTCTTTGTTGACCCCAAAAAACTCTAAAGTGGGAATGTAGGGACATTGGGAAATCCTGTCAATGAGAGCGTCCTAAAGTGCCATGCACTATGGACATTTTACAAGCCTAATTACAGGCTTACAAGATGCTACCTCCTTCATCACTCCTCTATCTGTATTCTATTGCCATGTCTGGAACTCATTATCCTGGGTACCGGTTTTAAAATCTCCAGTGGTGTCGATCATAAAATAATCTTCAAGAAAAACACCCAAGATTGTTGCTTGATACCTCTCACTAGTCACAGACGCAAGAAAATGTGCTAGTGTCCTATGTACCCGAAAGGCAGAAGAAGAAAGAAAAAAAAAAGCTAAATCTCCAGTTCTGAATGAACATCAGAACAGAACAGAGCTATTCCACAATCCTTCCACGGAAAAGCTCAGGACCGAGTCCAAATCTGTTTGCTTGTAAATCAGTACAGGAGGAAGGAGCACACTGCCCAGGGTGGTCATCTTCATGCTCCAGTGTAAAACCAAACTGCTTTAGCCAAGTTTCCCAGTGCAAAGTTTCCAGCTCCAAAGCAGAAAGAGAATCTGACTCTGTACTTCCCAAGCATGCAGAAATACAGCCTTGAATTCTGCTCTGCCCTGTAGCAGTGTGTCTTGTGTCTCCAAGACTTTGCCTATGCCTGAGTTGAAGCTTGATGCTCTGGTATAATTCACAGTCATACAACGAAGAGACAAAAAGAAGAAGAAATAATCTGAAAAAGAGGACTGCAGTGTTCTTTCTCTCAAAAAATCAGTCAAACTTTTGTTCTCATACTTCTCAAATGTATTAGTGTAATGGTTAATTTATTGTCAGCTACACTAGACTAAGGGATACTCAGACAGATGGTAAGGCAGGCATCATTTGTGGTCAGGTGTGAGACTCCTTCCAGATGGAAGTAGCTTTGGAATCAATGAAGAGAGTAAGGAAATTCCACTCTTCCCCAAAGTGTCTAAGCACCATCATGTCCATTGAGGTAGATTCTCTCCCTCTCTCTCTCCCTCCCCGTTCTCCTCCCTTTTCCCCTCCCCGTCCCCCTCTTCTGGAACTGAGACATCAATCTTCTCCTAGATTTGAGCATCAGATCTCAGGACTGATGCAATTATTCAGTGCATGAAGCATTTGTGGACTTTAGTATGGATACCTAGATCTAACATTTTTAAAAAAGAAATAAAAAACAAAAACAAAATAAAACAACAACAACAAACAGGCAGCTATAATCCCAGAACTAGGAAGGTCAAAATGGGTGGATCTGGATCTTATTGTCTTACTCACACCTGCCTGTCTAGCTTAATTGCCAAGTGATGGATCTCATAAAAGATCCCATATCAAAAGCAGGCTATGTAGTATAAAGAGAGACATTTAATGTCAATCTCTGGCTTCAATATTCATGTTCAGAAATATATGTATGAAGTGTTAAGCTCATAGGCACATGAAAGCACATATACCACACACATAGACCTCTCTCTCTCTCTCTCTCTCTCTCTCTCTCTCTCTCTCTCTCTCTCTCTCTCNCACACACACACACACACACACACACACACACACACACACACACACATTAATATGGGAGGGAGACTTACAAAGAGGAAGGGAGGTTTATGAGGGAGATAGAAATGATGATGAAATAAATATAGAAAAGTGTGATCAGAATACATTATACATGTGGATGAAATTGTATATAAAAACTGTCAGGCACTGTACTACTAACTACCAACCTATACAAAATAGATTTTATGCAGAGATATGTGGGCATGATATATGTGGGCAAGTGTGTGTGTGTGTGTGTGTGTGTGTGTGTGTGTGTGTGTGTGTGCTTAAAACAATACAATAAAAGAATATCCAATTTATGGTGTAATTATGTAAATCTAGAAGATAAAACTAACATAGTAATATTATTTATTGACTACCAATCACTCTTAGGAAGTAAGATAGCTAACAGCAAACATGAAGAGCTAAGGAGTAGAAATGTTCTATAATGATAAATCTTCAATGGGGGGACAAATATAGATCTCCATATATGTATAATTATGTATTTTAATTATGTTGAGTTCAGAAACGCTATCTGGGTAAAATGTTCTTCACATTGTTCCTTAGGAGACACAGGACACTTGGTAATCACTTGTCTTAGTTTTCAGAATCCAGATCATGGAAGAAGTATTCAAATCCACACAGGCATTCTCCCTGAGTGAGAAGACTGAATTCAGATTTTAGGAAGGACAAGAGAGCTGGCAGGAATTTGCAGGCTGAGCCAGCAAGGACAGAGTGGTGCATGAGAGAGCAGAGTTCTCTGTGAGACAAAGTCTGGAACTGAGATTTCCCAGAAACAGGTCAATCCAACCTGGCCAATCCCTCCTCCTTTCAGCAGTGAGCTACAGAAACAGCCAAGTGGAATGATATCCAGAGGGTACACATGACCCCTCTCTATGCCCTTATCCCTGACTCAATTATTTTCAACACAGAAGAGTTGCTATTGGTTTGAAGAAATTAATATTGTGATCTCTCTCTCTCTCTCTCTCTCTCTCTCTCTCTCTCTCTCTCTCTCTCTCTCTCTCTCTCTCTCCCTCATACACTCATACACACACACACACACACACACACACACACACACACACCATAAAACCTTGACTAGCATACATGGTACTGGAACACACATTCCTCATTCCCACAGAAGAAAGGTTTTTAGCTTTATCACTCAGCTACAAAACCTGAGACCTACAGCAGCCACTGGACTGCAAGTAATACTGTGTAACAGTGGTATAAGTGTTAAGAGAGTAAGCTATTATGTTTTGATTGGATGAGATAGAACACATATCTGACATTTCTAACCTGGCCAAGAACCTGACACTAGGCAGGCCATGTCCTTGGGGGAAATCTAATACTATTATTCCGTTGAAGGAACAAAGCAACAGAATGGATCCTAGGGATATACTGCTATTGACTCACTCATCCATCATCAGAGAAGCTTTGCCTTTCGGTAATTAGGAACTAACACAGAGACTCACAACTTTACAGTGTGTAGAGAGTAAGAGACTTTGGACTACTCAGTCCTATGTGGGATGTCTTCACCAAACCCCTCCCTGTCGTCTCAAAGCTGAGACCTAAGCCTGGGAAGAGGTTAAGGAGTTGTGTCTTCTATACACAACAGGACTAATATACCTAATATGCCAGTGGTGGTTATTCTGAGTCTGTACTATGCACAGACTCAAACGTGGAGGCTTAATTGCTTAGAGTGACAGGGTTTGCTTCATAAAAATAAAATCACAGGGTTGTAGAACAGAGCTCAACACCTGAAGATTACACTGCCAATCCACTCATTCCAACCCAAGTCTCCTCACTTCTGAAAGTGCACCTTGTTTCAGTGCAATTAGCTCACCCCCTTAACAATGATTGTATGTATGGTTTCTGCTTGCCTTTATGGTACACGTACCATAAAAATGTAAACAACAATACAAGCTTAATTCAAAATGGAATCCATGGCAAAAGTGAAAGAGGAGAGGGGCCCTAAAAGCAAGTTCTAAAGCTTGTGCTGGGTGAAGATCTAACCCTGGGTGTGCGCGGCCCTGTGTGTGTGCATTTGGTGGACCTCTCTTCTTATACCCTATTTCATTCTCAGAATTCCTGTGGCAGATGTAGTTACCACCTGTGTAATCGAAATGAAATCCGCATTTCAGGCATAGGTTCCACTCATTTCCAGTCCTGGCTTAGTGGATTGGTAAGCCTCCAATATAAATAGTATTAAAAATCAGAGGACAAGTCAAATCCAATAGAACGTCAAAGTTGACAGACCTCTGCCCTGATTTCTAGACAAGATGGGACACTTTTTGGTAGAGATAAGTACATGATGTGGAAAGGGCAGGGTGAAAGATTACATCTGCAGGTACTACTTTCCATGGCCCTACCTAGGAAGACTGTTGTAAGGAATAACAGAAGGGAAGATGAGTTGCAAGAAAAAATAAGGGAGGATTATTTCCTGTTACTGTTTCCAAGTACACCTCTAGAACCTTTGGAAGAGAGGAAATCAGAATGTCTTCCAGACAGGTTGGTAGGACTGAAGATGCATCACAGTCCAGAATTTGTCTGTTACTATTGCGCAACACATAGTAGGAATATTGGACAGTCAGCAAACCCTGACCAGTGACCTCTGTTATCTCCTGGACTCCTCCTTTCAGAGGCTATTAAAAAAAATCCTTACTGTATTTACTTTGACAAGGAGACTCAGAGTAGAGCATCTAGGATGCTTGTGCTTCTGGGATAGGTCGCGTTGAGAGTGTCTAGTGCCATTCCTGTTGCTGTTACAAATTTCTCTGACCATGTCAGCTTAGTGAAGAAAAGGATTGTTTGGCTTACACCCCCAACTGACAAGCTATTATTACAACTCAGGGTTACAGTCTACTCTTGCAGAGATGTCAAGGAGGGAAGTTAACCACATCCACAGTCAAAACCAGAAAGGACACACGTACACAAGCCACCAGCTTCCTTGCATTTTCTCAGCTGGCTTTGTCCTGTCTTGCACAGTTCAGGTCCCCCTGCCTCAGGAATGGAGCTGCATTCAATGGGGGCTAGGTGTTTCTATGGCAACTAACAAAGAAGACAGTCCCCCCACACACACACACACACACACTCATGCCCACAAGGAAACCTGATCTAAGGAGTCCCTTGCCATGGACTGGGCTCAGTCAACTCCCCTCAATCAGTGGGAATCAGGGATTCTGGCAGGTGGACATGGAGTCAGCGAGAATTGACAGACACAAACACGAGAGAGTGTGCTGTGTCTGAATGTATTGTCACAAAGCGAACACTACTCTTTTTTTTTTAAGATTTATTTTATTTATTATATGTAAGTACACTGTAGCTGTCTTCAGACACTCCAGAAGAGGGCGTCAGATCTTGTTATGGATGGTTATGAGCCACCATGTGGTTGCTGGGATTTGAACTCCGGACCTTCTGAAGAGCAGTCAGGTGCTCTTACCCACTGAGCCATCTCACCAGCCCACCAGTCTTATATAATACAGAAAACAAAGGAGTAGGGTGTCACAGCAGGTAAAGTACATTGAAGTATCTGACACAAAACAGAGGAATGACTTCAAAGGACTTGCAGGAACCAGGTAATGTTTACAGTAAAGATAAAACAGCTCTGTCTAGAGTCAGCTTATGACAGGTAAGGATTTCACACCCTAGTCACAATTTGTGCTATTCCTTTGAGCCTTGTGAAAGCTAGCACCAGGGGGTTCTTCTCTAGCAGATCTTCTCATGAATAATGCAATACCACAACCCCCTATTTCCTAGGCCTTGGTAAATTCTTGCATATGAGTGTAACTTGGCTGTTCTGTATCTGTAGGGAATCTCCATTTGTCAGAAGAATTCACCAACTTGCTTCTAATATGCAATGTAGCCTGCTATACCTGGCTGTAACGAAGATTCTCAGTATACTTTGCTAAGCTTGCCCTGAGACTTCTAACTCTTAACCAGTAAAATACTGTAAGAAAGCATGCAAGACCCTCCACAATATTGCAGGGACAAATCTGGGGCATTATAGCTATGGGAGTGCCAAGGTTCCAGGAGGCTATTTCCTTGAAACTCTGCCTCAAGACTGCTTCCAGGTTTCTAAACCTGTAATTCAAGTCACTACTGGAGTGGATGTAGCAGTCCCTCATTCAGGTTCAGTTCCTAGGGATTTTACACTGCAATGGGTTAGCATTTAAAACTATCAGAGTATTCATTGTGGTACTGCTTTCCACCTGCCAAGAGCAGGGTTGAAGCTGGGGTGTTTGAAAGACTATAAGCCTCAGAGTGTGTCCAACAACAGAGGCCAGAGACAGGAGCTATTTCTTGAGAAAATGGAGCAGTTTCCTTTCTTCCAAGATGCCCTGTAGTTTCCTTTACACAGGCTTGTGTCAAGAATTTTAGATTTAAAAATGTCCTTCTCCGAAAAGACAGAAGCAAGACCATCAGAGGCAAGCTTTCTACTCCTTAGAGTGGCACCTCAGCTGACAGTATAGACCATCCTTAGGATCCCATCAGGGGCCTTGAGCAGGAGCTCCAGGCAAAACACACTTGGTGGCTGTGGTTTTCCAAAGCACATCTAGAGATGTCTTCAGACAAGAGTGAAGACTTTTTGGTCCCCACATTTGAAAACAACAGAGACTTGTCAGTCCTGCATACTATGATCTTGTTGTTACTATAACGTTTATTAATTCCAAAAAAGGATAAAGAGGTAAAAATGTATCAAGAATTTATTCTGTATATTAATGTTATCAAAGTTGTTGAAGGATTCTCCCCCCCCCCAGGGGCAATGGCTGATGTAGTCATAACTGAAAATAAGTGTCTACTGGGTGTTCAGCTTTAAATGGCCTAAATTTAAACACACACACACACACACACACACACACACACACACACACACACACACACACAGTGGATGGGAGAGAGAGAGAGAGAGAACACTCAGGGGTGGATANAGAGAGAGAGAGAGAGAGAGAGAGAGAGAGAGAGAGAGAGAGAGAGAACACTCAGGGGTGGATAAAAGGATTGAAAGAATGTAAAAGCCACAGAACACTGTGGGCTTGGAGTGTGGTTGGATGTAGAGTGTCACAGAACAATGTCTTGTGGATGTGACACATCCATTGCATTGGCAAACACAAAGCAGCTGTGAGCATCTGGACAAGCTGTGCCCAAGATGAAGCTCATCCACAGCCCAGCATGTGTGTGGATGGCTTAGGGAACCTCCACCTACAACTGAGGAACTGTAGATAACTCATGGCTGCTAGTAGGAGAGTCTTTTTCTCTTCAGTGGTGTACTTGCTGGGATGTTGCCCATACCCTAAGAACTAACCCTGGACCCATGTTCATGGAAGCAACCTTAATTAAACTCAGTGGGTCATCAATAAAAAGGGGAACTGGAAAATGTGACCAAGGCTTATAAAAGTGTTATGGGGCAGGAGAGTTGCCTCAAAATTAGTTTGGAATTTCAGAGGTCGGGGACAGAAAGGGGAAGAAAGCAGATATTTTAAAACTATCTATATGGTTTTAGAGTTTGGAAAGGAATGCCATGAATGTAGTATTGATTGCGCATCATGATTCACAGTCGAGGGCATGTTTCAATTTTCCTATCAACACTGTTCACTTTCATTACAGGTTGAGTTTGTGTACAAAATTCGCAACCACTTATTCTTGGAAAGTAATTTTCAGAGTAATCAATTGAACATTCATGAACTATTGTGTGTTAAATATTTATCTTTCTCCTGACTCCACTTTCATCTCACCACAGTTTGTTCATTGAGATAACTCCAACTTCAGTGGTGACAAATGAAGTTTAACTGCATTGCCTCTCTTCCATTCCTCTTCCATTGCCTTCTCACAGTTTATGCATGTGTTTACCTGATTCCAATACTAAGAACACACTATAATTTTCTTTTTTCTTTCTTTTTTTGTATTTTTTTTCATTTTTTTTCTTTTTTTATTATTTTCTTTATTGACATTTCAAATGTTATCCCCTTTCCTAGTTTCCCCTCTGAAAATCCCCTATCATCTCCCCAACCTACCCACTCCTGCTTTCTGACCCAGGCATTCCCTTCTACTGGGGCATATAAACTTCACATGACCAAGGGCCTCTCCTCCCATTGATGACCAACTAGGCCATCTTCTGCTACATATGTGGATAGAGCCACAAGTCCCTTCATGTGTTTTTTTGATTGGTGCTTTAGTCCCAGGGAGCTCTGGGGTTACTGGTTAGTTCATATTGTTGTTCGATTAAGTCTCCTTCAGCTCCTTGGGTCCTTTTTCAGTTCCTTCATTGGGGACCCTATGCTCCATCTAATGGATAACTATGAGCATCCACTTCTGTATTACTCAGGCACTGGCAGAGCCTCTCAGGAGACAGCTATATCAGGCTCCTCTCAGCAAGCTCTTGTTGGCATCTGCAATAGTGTCTGGGTGGTGGTTGTTTATGGGATGGAAGTCCAGGTGGCGCAATTTCTGGCTGGTTATTCCTTCAGTCTCTGCTCTGAACTTTGTCTCTGTAATTAATTCCATGGATATTTTGTTCCCCCTTCTAAGAAGGATCGAAGGATACACAATTTGGTCTTCCTTCTTGTTGAGTTTCATGTGTTTTTGCAAATTGTATCTTGGGTATTCTGAGATTCTGGTCTAATATCAACTTATTAATGAATGTATATCACGTGTGTTCTTTTGTGATTGGATTACCTCACTTAAGATAATATCCTCCAGATCTATCCATTTATCTAAGAATTTCATAAATTCATGGATTTAATAACTGATTAGTGCTCCATTGTGTAAATGTACTACATTTTCTGTATCCATTCCTCCGTTGAGGGACATCTGGGTTCCTTCCACCTTATGCTATTATAAATAAGGCTGCTATGAACACAGTGGAGCATTTGTCCTTATTACAATTTGGAGCATCTGCTGGGTATATGCCCAGGAGAGATATTACTGAATCTTCCAGTATAACTATGTCGAATTTTCTGGGGAACCACCAAACTGATTTCCAGAGTAGTTGTACCAGCTTGCAATCTCACCAGCAATAGAGGAATGTTCTTCTTTCTCCACATCCTTGCCAGCATCTGCTGTCTGTCACCTGAGTTTTTTATCTTAACCACTCTGACTGGTGTGAGGTGGAATCTCAGGGTTGTTTTGATTTGCATTTCCCTAACGATTAAGAATGTTGAACATTCATCCTTAGCCATCAGGGAAATGCAAATCAAAACAACCCTGAGATTCCATCTCACACCAGTCAGAATGGCTAAGATTAAAAATTCAGGTGACAGCAGA
>NC_034600.1:55883430-55895680 GCF_900095145.1 Mus pahari
AATTTACTGGGCCTTTAAGTTAGAAATCTTCCTTCTTGTCTATACCTATTATCCTTAGGTTTGGTCTTCTCATTGTGTGCTAGATTTTCTGGATGTTTTGGGTTAGGATCTTTTGCATTTCGCATTTTCTTGGATTTTTGTGTCAATGTTTTCTATGGTATCTTCTACACTTGAGATTCTCTCTTCTATCTCTTATATTCTGTTGGTTATGCTTGCATCTATGACTCCTGACTTCTTTCCTAGGTTTTGTATTTCCAGAGTTGTCTTCCTTTGTGATTTCTTTATTGCTTCTACCTCCATTTTTAGATCTTTGATGGTTTTGTTCAATTCTTTCTCCTGTTTGGATGTGTTCTCCTGTATTTCTTTAAGGGAGTTATTTATGTCCTTCTTATAGTCCTCCATCTTCATCATGAGAAGTGACAAGATCCATATCTTGCTTTTCTGGTATAATGGTGTATCCAGGACTTGCTTTGGTGGGAGAGTTGAATTCTGTTGTTTCTGTTCTTATGCTTGCCTCCCAGCATCTGATTATCTCAAGTGCTCCCTGCCCTCAATATATCTGATTGCATCCTGTCCTTCCTGTAATCCCAGTTGAATCAGAACTTCTCAGAGTCCAGCTTTCTCTGTGATCCTGTGATTCTAGGATCCTGTGATGCTGAGATTCTGGCTGTGTCAGAATTCTTGGCAGTCAAGCTTCCTCTGAGACTCTGAGATCCTGGTGTGACCAAGCTCCTGGGATCCTGGGATCCTAGGCATGTTAGAGCGCCTGGAAGTGGTACCTCCTCTGGGGACTGTGGGGCTTTCCGCTGAGTTCAAAACCAAGGTAGAGCAGCAATGACTGGAAGGAACCTGAGCCACTGGTTGGGTGGGGTTCCCGTGTCTGTGCTCCAGCTGGACCAAGGCACCCCTGGTTCTGTTGGAACAGATGTTGTGTTCCACTCACCAGTGATCCTAAGATCCTGGGCATGCTAGGATGCCTGTGGGATGGAGAGTCCTCTGGAGACCGTGGGACTGTCTGCCAAGTTCAGGCCCCCTCACTATTATTTTCAATGAGATATATTATGCTACTATAATTCTTTTTCATGTTGTCCCTGTAGATGCTCCATCATTTTGGAAAATTTCTCAGCCTCTTGGTATATGATGCTCACTTTGAAATAACCATGTCTCAGAAATTAAATCACACATTTTAAGACATCTGAGGGTAAATGCTATTTAGTGGTAGAATATGTGAAGCAGTAGATTAAATGAGACAAAGGATTCCTCTGCAAAGACAGGGTAAAACTATCAAGACTGTTTCTAAGAGAAGGTATCTAGAAGACAGAATTTTCTAGGAAGCATTGTTCCTAAGCAGGGAGTTCTGACCTACAAGAAGGTCAAGACTAAATGTGGTACATTGGATTTCCACAAATGAGTAGACAAAATGTGATGGCTAAATGCTAGGGTATCAAGAGGAAGAGATGTGTGCTATGGTGGAAAACCCTTTGAAGATTCAGAGTACCTTGACCAATATCAGTTTCACCCCTAGGCAGCATAATCATGTCTTAATGTCATGCCTTCTTCATCTTCTTGGCATTACTCAGATACCAGATCACAGCACCAAGAACCTTCCCACAAAGCCATAAGTTGCCTAGAGTAAGCGCTACCAGGAACAGGATGACATCCAGCAAATACTGCTCATGCTATGGCTGCTGAAAAGCATAGGGCTTGAAATGTGCTACATCCCTGTCTTCAGGATGTGGTCAAACCAGACCACAAGCCTCTGGAGGGATAGGGTGGGTACGTCTGATCACTCTGGCAGCCATTGCTGCAGACTTGTACTTGTGGGTCAAAATAGAAGGGATGCTATAATAGTGATGTGCCAATATTTTGAACCCTCATATCTCTTATTACCCCAACACACACACACACACACACACACACACACACACACACACCACCCAAATATTTCTACTCTGTACCCTTAGGTGGGTTATACTGATATGTATATGCCTCTCATTAGCATGATCTACTTTAAAAGATTAATATAATCTTACTTGTTCAGATTAATTAATCCTAAAGGTACTAAAGTATAAAAACTTTCTATTTTAGGATGAGACCATACCTCTTCTATTAAATAACAGTAATGTTATAGTTGAAGTTATATCACATGTATGGAACAATTACTCTGTATCAATGTATACTTGTTGACATATAATACTCTGAAGAATCTGGAGATTTGTGCCTGTTTCCTTCGTATAGCAACAGAATATCATGTTGGTCAAAACAGGTTTTCCCAACTCAGGCTTCATATTTATACATTATGCATAGTAGTATCCTGTGCTTGGTTTAGGGATTTATTTTTTCATTTTAATTATTGTGTGTGTATGTACATGTGAATGTGTAAGCATATGCATGTGTATATGTGCACATGAATGCATCTGCCAGTGTGCCATGGGCTGGGCCCAGTCAGAATCCCTCAACACAGGGGAAAAATCATGGTTTCAGTACTCAGGTAGGCAAGGAGTCAGCGAGTGACAAACAGACATGAACACAAGAGAGTGTTGAATCTGAATGTAATTTCTCAAAGAGAGCATCAGACTTATATTACAGAAGAAAATAAGGAAGTTAGGTGATACATTGAAGGTACAGTGAAGTCATCTGATGTATAATGACACAAAACAGAGAAATGCATATATAAAGACTGACAGGAACCAGGCAGTGGTTACAACTGAAATAAAAAGCAGCCCTATCTGAAGTTACCTATTATAGGAGCCAGTTGAGGATTTCACACCCTAGTCACAAGGGTCTAAGCACCTAATTATGCTATTCCTCTGAGCCTTGTGAAAATGTGTATGGGGGGGGGATGTTCTGCTCTTGCTAACCTTTCCATGAATAATGTACTATTCTAGTTCCTCCTTAAATCACAACCCTCCTTTTTCCTAAACCATTGTAAATTCCTGCATGTGGGAGTGGCTTAGCTGTTATTTTAAGTATCTGTTGGGAACCTCCATTTATCAGAGGAGCCCAGCATCTTTCTTGTAATATGTAATGTAGTCTGCCATACCTGACTGTAATGAGAATTCTAAGTTTAATTTGTAGAACTTGCCCTGAGATTTCTACTCTTATCCAGTAAACTTCAATGTCTGATTTCTTTCACTATCTTTCAACACTAGAGACATTTTGTCTGAATAAGTCAAATCATTTCTTGGGGGCACCTATAATAAAACAATACTGAAGGAAAGCATGCAAGACCCTCCACCAACTATCACAGGGACAAATCTGAAACACACCCGTGTTACCGGATGCCAAAGAACTTCCAGGAGACCAGTTTCCATGAAGCTTTTTGCTTCAGGACTGTGACCAAGCTTTTGGACTTGTCACACAGACTCCATTGGAGTGGGTGTGGCACCAGTGGAGGCTATCAGGTTATCAGATCCCCTGGAGGTGAATTTACAGGTGGTTGTGATCCCTACAGTATGTGTATACATAACCAAACTCCACTACTCTGGAAGAATAGCAAGGGCTCTCATCCAGTGAGCCATCTCTCCAGGACCCTGTGCTTCATTTAAGTCTTCTTGGTTTGTCACTACTTCAAAATTATTTGAATAAAGGATTCCCATATTTGCATTTTTACAAATTATAGAGCTGGCCCTAAAGATGCACATTTCTGTTCCACTCTAAAATCCTTCTATTATGGGTACAATGAGGAATGCCCAGTCAGAATTTAATAATCTGAAAATCCAATTGTTCTTCAGAAGGTGAATATCCAGCACAACACATGAAACTGCAAATACTTACAGCTGCCCTGAAACTTACCAACTCTTTAGGCCTTATATCTTCTGTTACATGGGTGTTTTTCTTCCTGCTAACAAGACCTGCCTAAGTGCCTAATTATAAAGGAAAGTACAAAATTCGAAGAATTGACTCAGGTTTCTGCCCTTGAAGCATCAATAAATTATCCTCTCTTCGTTATAAGGGGAAAAATACTTGTTATTCTTTAAGGGAGATCACTGGGTTCTGGTAGAAGGTATTTGCCTTGAAGTGTCAAGGTCCTATCTCATTGCATCACTGATTGGAAAACCATTAACTACCTGTTTAGTAGCTGCCCTTTGCTAGGCACTGAGAAGAAAGTGAAAGATAAGGGACTTACACTTAAGTTTGCAGATTACAATAAAGTACAAAGCATGCAGTAGGCAGTTTAGTATAGCAGTGAGCATAGCTGCCTTCCATTAAGGTACAAAAGTAAAGGAAAGTACAGAAAAGTAGAACATTTGTAGACCTTAAATGTTAAAATGGAATTTATGTAGTAAGCTAGCATGATAGGAGGCTGCTAGAAATAGAACCAATAGACTAGAAAGATAATGTCACAGGTGAGACTTGAATCTCATGGACAAGCTATTCCATAAAAAGAATGGAGGGAGCATTAATAGACAAAGTGAGAGGAGGAGGAGGAAGAGGAGGAGGAGGAGGAGGAGGAGGAGGANNNGAGGAGGAGGAGGAGGAGGAGGAGGAGGAGGAAAAGGAGGAGGAGGAGGAAAAGGAGGAGGAGGAGGAAGAGGAAGAGGAAGAGGAAGAGGAGGAAGAGAGTGTGGAATGTTTGTAGAAGTGTAAGGCAATCCCCTGCCTCACATGGTATACTCATTTAAAAAAAATCATTATCTCACTCAAAGAGGCCTCATATATGTAGACACGAACTAGAAAATTACTCTTGGCACATCATTATAATTTCTGTAGTGTTACTTTTGGAGGACACAGGTTAGCTCTAGAATATTACGCACAATTCTGTTTTCTGGGTGACTCTTCTCTAATGAAAAATAGACTCTCCCATGGAGTCTCTGTCTCTCTGTGTGTGTCTCCACTGTGTATTATACTTTCTACAGTTTGAAGATTATGAATCAAGTAATAATGCCTCAGACATGTTTATCTTTCCAAACCCTAATACCTGCCCCATATATCTTAAAAGAAATTAAAATGACTTAATAATTGAATGATTGATCTCTATCTATATATGTCTCATAGAATCAGCTCTTCTCTAGAAAATACTATGCAGTTAAACTATATAGAAAGCTGTACCTTTGATGATTTTAAACCATTATCCTACAACCTCTTAATTATTAATTGTAGTAGTGAGAGGACTCCAAAGGGCAGCTCAGAAACAAAGATTATCATTAGTGCATTAAGGTCATCTCCATAAAACCAACACTAGGCCAATTCAATAACCTACTTTGAAGGAACTCAACCTAGTGCTCCCATGGCTTGCTACAACTCCAAGCATTGTTGGCACAAACATCGTGTAGTTACGAATCTTCAAGCCCCTCCTGCATAAGAAGGGTTTTGATAAGAATGTGTCCAGTCACTCCTGTTATGTGACACATGATTGATAGGTGCTAAGCAGTTAACTAAAGACAACTAAAGACAATAGCTATACTCTCATGTGTCCTTAGTTCACTTGCCACTGTCTATTACATTCAAAATGTCCTTTCAGGGACAGATAGAGTACAGTCAACGTGATATGATAGAAGGCTGAAGCCTGTCATAATAAGAAAAGAGAATGAAAGAATTAAACAGGCCACTCTGGTGACTTTGAAAGTATGGATTTACTCTTCTAGCTCTCTGGCTAGATGACTTCTGCCCTCCAGGATCTTGCTTAAGTCTATCAATTGCAGATCCTTCTAATATTAGTTTACAACCCCATCTAGTTAGTGGGTCCTGGTGACTATCACACATAGATGAGTGTAAAGAGAAGAGACATCTGTGCAGACCTTACCTAAGAGGTAATTCTGAGGAAGCCAGTCAACGTTTTTCACATTTTTAGCAAACTTGATATCTTTAAGCCAATAGGAAGCATTAAATGGCCAAATCACCCATTGAGGGAGGAGGGCAAAGGCATTACTCATCTCACTGATGCTTTTCTTGGTCTGATAGAAGCTCAATGTGGATCCCTGAGAAACAAGAACAAACCCAGAGTCGCCAAACTTAGCAGTGAAGTTCTCCAAGTCCTAGAGAAAGAGAATAAAAGGAGTCAATAGGGTTATGTGTGACATTCTGGATGGGTGTGCAATGAAAGTCAGATGATGTATCTATGTATGAATATGCCCACCCATTAGCAACTTCTGAGCTGCCTTTCATAGGGCAGTGTCCTCTGCATCATGCTTTATTTTATTGTGCTTACATGGTTTAGAAATTGCTTGAGTCATTCTTACAGACATGTTTTCCATATAAACAATTTTGCTAATCAATATGAGTTTGAAGAGGGTTTTAGGGTTTCAGCCAACACTACAGTCTCAGTCTCTCTCTCTCTCTCTCTCTCTCTCTCTCTCTCTCTCTCTCTCTTTCTCCCCACCTCTCTCTCTCACACACACACACATGCACACCCCTTAGAATGTAAGTAGCATCGACAGTTGCAGATTCTAGATATCTATGCCTAACAATATTTTGTAAAATAAGGATGCTGGGATGATTTGGAATATCTTTCCTCACTGAATTTCTGATTGTAGTATCAGAGTCATACTCTTTGGATCATTGTAGGTCCTAGAAGCTATGAGAACTTTGTTATATTCTAAGGCTGGCCCCAGATGATGCTGTTTGGAAGTGCATACTGAAGTGTGCTTTTCCAGAAGGGAAGTCAAGCTATAAAATCCTGCAAAATCATTTCTCTCATGAAAAGTGTGGCCAATGCAGGATAAGGCTCCTTGGTACCTCCATCTAACAAACCATCTAGCATGTTTTCCTTTAATATTTCTTCACAATTGGAGTTTGACCTTCATACTCCTTCACCTGTATCAGTGGTTTCAGGTTAAAGCTGAAAATTAGAAATACTTGAGAAGATATTTTTAAGCACAAAATGAAGACCTAAAACCTCAGACTTCAAACAGTATTAATTATGGCACTGAGATAATTGAATTCTTATTGACAAGAAATTAGCATAAGTATACCCACTGTAGACAAAAATAAATGGGGTTACTTTCAGTACATTTTCAATCCTATTAACTTCCACCTCTCCACCATTTTCACAGATCTTATCCATTAAACATTTATGCTCCAAGTCTTACTAATACAGTGCCCAGAATTTGTCAATATGTTACTTGGTCTGAATTGCCTACTCTTAAAATTTTATATAAGTGACATTTTGGATTGTATTCTTTGACTTAGCATACTGGTTTTGACTTACACTGATTACAGCATATAATTAATCTTTCGCTTTAAGGCTGAAAACATCTGTGGTGCATGCAAGCATGTGTGTGTGTGTGTGTGTGTGTGTGTGTGTGTGTGTGTGTGTGTGTGTGTTTATGTGTTTCCATTTTTATTTAGTGTGGGTGCATTGGTTATTTCTGCCTCTTGGATATAATGAATATTCCCATGATCATACATACATGCACGGGTTTTTATTTGGATGATTTTTTCAATTTCTTAAAATATATATGTCTAGTGCTACAATGGCCGTATGGTATGGCAATTTTGTCTTTGGATTATTGTATGATCTGAAAATGGTTTTTCACTCATATAAATTCATATTCCTGGAAATAGTGTACTAAGATTAAATTTCCCCTCATTTGTTTCTGCATTTCTTGTCTTCTGATGAGAAAGTAGGGAATGTTTTGCTTTCTAGGTTTACATCAAAATAATGATGGCATATAGAATGACTACCCAAACAATTTCTTCAGAGAATTTTTTATGGTATGGTATGTCTCCATATATTTAGGAAGTCTTTACTTTCCATCATCAATATTTGTAGCTCTCAGTATTGAAGTGTTCAATTTTATGACTATTTTTGTAAACATTGATATTGACTCTTACTTAAATACATCATTAAACAAAATACCTCATTAAACAAAGAAGAAAAAGATTACATGTTTTCTATCACGCAGAATTTAAATATACATACTTAAATATTATATATAAAGTAGTGTATAAAATATACTGTTAAAAATGAGACTGTCAGAAGGTATATACAAAAGGAGAAGTGGTAACCACAGAGTATAAGGAAAAGCAAAGGGAAGCAAGGCAAATGTCATTGTCTCATATGCAGAGCCTATACACATGTGTATGTATATGATATACATTATATATTTTTATATACATACATAGATCATATGAACACAGGGGAGTGCTAAGTGGAGGAGGACCAACAGGAGGTTTTGTTGGTGCAACAATACTGTGTTGTTGGTACATCAAGAGTTCCATTTGTTACTCTTAATTCTGGCTATTTTATGCTGATGTCAAGATTAGAATTTGATTTGTGTGGATAATCTTTCTATACTAAAACTAGAATACTGAAGTTTATGGTTATTGTAGCAGTGGCTGTGTTTGCCTTATTTCTCTCTATCTTTAACATCATAGCTTTTGTTGCTCTCAAATCCCTTAATTGATGTGTTTATGTTTAAACTTATGATATATTCCTAACTAATAAATTGTTTAACTTCACTCTTTGATGCCCTGATCATAATAATCAGAAATTAGAAACAATCTAGATATCCTAGGTGCCCATCAACTGATGAATAAATAATGAAAATGTAGTATATTCACCACACAGAACATTATTCAGGTGCTAAGGAAAATGAAATTTCCAAGTAATCAGACGGAACTAGAAATAAATTATCCTAAGTGAAGTAATCCAAAATCAAAAAGACAAACATAGTAGGTTTCCTTTTGTATGTGGATGTTAGCTCTTAATCTCTTGATACATGTGCTACAGCCTGAATAGCCAGAGGGTATTACCATGTAAGGGAGTACAGAGTAGGAAGGCTTTTCCTTTTCCAAGGAGGGGGAAACAGAATACAGTGTTAGAGAGAGATAAAACAGAAACTAATTAGGAGGATTAGCTAGGGAGGACGATTGTGAGATGGGCACTGGAGGGAATACAGGAGGAGTGCCTATCACTAAAGGCCATTTGAAAAAAATCATACCTCTACTGCTGTAGAAGCTTCCTGAAATATGCACATCTATTTAAAGAATCCAAATGGAATCCCCAAATAATAAGAGAAATAATGCCTAAGATAGACATCTTAAACCACCAGTAAAACATCCAGACCAGGAATGGGTCACATCTTGTTGAGTCATTAGACAAATGGTTCTCATGGAATTCTCCCCAAATCACAGTCTATTGCCAAGGCTACTGGTTGCTTCTCCAAACCTGATGATAAGGCCCTATTGCTAAAAACAATCTGTCATTGAACAAGAACCTGAGGTTGTACTTAACAGGAAATTTCATCCCTACTACAGTTTTCATGATTCTGGAAGGTGATCATCAGTAGCACCCAGCTACGAACTCTGTGACCTACAACAACAGCATGCCTATGTGATATACTAGTGCAATAGTGACCAAAGGTTATGGGAGCAACCAACCACTTTTAGATTGAATTTAAAGCTCACCCCAGAGATGGAACCCAATCCTGACTCTGCTAGAGTCTAAGAATCAGAGACTAGACAGATTATGGAAAAGCCTAGGGCAAAAGCTGCTATTATGATTCTCCTAAATGAATTTAGGAATAAAATGAATCTTCATGACATACTGCTATGCCCATAGATCAGTGCCTAGCTCAGCTCTCATCGAAAAAGCTTCTTCTTGCAGTGTATAAGAATCAATGCAAAAATTCACAACTGGACAGTGGCAGTGAGAGACCTTGGAGCACTCAGTCCTAAATGGGATGTCTTCATTAACCCTCCCCTCAAGATTCAGAGATCTAAGCATAAGAAAAGGCAAAAGGATTACAAGAGCCAGAGGTGGTGGTTTACTTAAGAAAATGGTATCTTTCAAGCACAACAGGACTGAAATCCAGATGAACTGCTAGCTGATACCCACTAATAAAGGTAAAACCAGCTTTCACCACTGGGTGTGTCAGCCACATCCAGGACCAGACCTTCTGTGCAGGAGTTCAACCTGTTAGCCAACAGAAAATGAACTCATTGGTATCTTTGTGGACTTCTTGTTTCATTTTTCTTTTCTTTGGGGTGAGGGAGCACTTTTTTTTGAGGGGGTACTTTTTTTTTTACTGATCTTGTGACTATTTTTAATTTTCATTTTTGTGGGTGTTTTTGTTTACTGGGCTTTGTTGTTATCATTTTTGTTTCTTGACTTTTTATTTTTTATTTTTGGGATTTTTTGAAAGAAAGAAAACAAAGATGAGTAGGTAAGAAAGATCTTGGAGTTGTAGGAGAGGATAATGTGATCAAAATAAATTATATGAGAAATTATTAATAAAGATAAAAATAAAAATTGTTTCATATTTTAAATATCTATAATATACTTAAAAACAGAAATATACAATGTCTTCCTTGTCTTTCTTGTAAAAGTGTTTTATATTCAATATACTTTGATCTAGTCCTCAATAGGTTTGGAGACACAGGACCATAGTAACAGTACCTGTTGCCAGTCTCCAATGCTCTACTCTGAGCACATCTTTTCTCAAACCTTATTGTATTTTATTCTGACTAAATTACCTACTAAACAGTCATTGAGAGCACAAGTCATCAATGCACTTAGCCTAAATACAGGAGAAAAATGATAACTTTATTTTAAAATTCATAGCCACAAAGTCAGGACTGGAGTTAGAAGAGAGCCCACAGGTAGCACACTGTCAGAGGTCCTGAATCCCAGGATAGAAAAGGTTCTAATTTTGTCCTTGCACAACTAAATGCTGCATCTGAAATACTTTACTTGCAACATCCTATTGTGTTCTGAGTATCCCTTTGGCAAATAGTTGTCATAGCCTTTGCCATCGACCTGAAACCAAGCAAAGACCTAAGGTTTCACTTACTTGGGTATTGGCTGAACAGGTTTGTCCAGTAAACCTCCCACATAGACTGTGTTGGGAAACAGGGGACAAGCAAAATCCAAGACAAAGTCAGAGTTGACAAACCACAGCTCAGCTTTCAGTAGAAGTTCAGACAACACTGGCCGAGAGCCTTCTGCAAAATGCTTCTAGATGGTGCCATCATAATAAGAAAATATTTTCCTTTGCCTCACGGAGAAATCAAAGAACATCAGAAAGTTCCTCACTAGGCCCCAGAAGTCAATTTAGTCAGTTAGATCAGAACTGTACACTGGAATATAGGACAAGGGGCTTGATAAACCAAAGTCCATAAAGCTAAATAGAGAGGGAAGAAAGGACATAAATTGTTTTCCTGGTTTCTCAGCACTAAGGAAAATACAAGGATCTGTTAAATACAAAAATAGTAGGTCAAAATTCTCATGTATTGAAGAATTCATGATATCCCTTCTGCATAACAGCTCGCTGCATAAGTCACATAATGTTCAAATAGTTTTGTGTAGCTGTAGAATCCTTCTCTGTGAAAAAAATTTAAAAGCTTATGTAGGATATATTCATTTCAAAGTATTTTTAAACAAAATATTCTATTTCTGTCCAACAACTGTCTATAGGACTGGCCATTCTTGCAGTTATTTCTATTCCTTAAAATCTCATAATCTACACCTCATCTCTCTCATCCATCCTTGATGTTTACAATGCTGCAATATATTTCCAATATATATTGGAACCTGTAGGAACTAAGGGGAGTATAGGGGAAGGAAAGGGGAGGGAAAGAGCCCATGTCCAGGCAGAGTTCCTCCTATGCTCTGGGCAGGCAGACATGGGAGGGCTGCCAGATGCTTTCCACTCGGCCCCAGGTGGTCATCTAAGCCACCCACCCCACTCAATGGGGGATGGACAAGTGGCAGCCCCCAATACCAGGGGCCCCAGGGTGACACCTTTAGCCCCGGGGTTATGGGAGAGAGGGCTGAGGGATAGAGGTTCCCACATGGGCAAGAGTCCTTACTCCAGGCCTTGACTGGAGCATAGGAAGGCCTTCCATCAGGAGATTACAAACAGCTCTTTAGAGGAAAGCCTATCCCATCATCTAAGCGCAGTGAGCCTTGATGAACAGAGACAGTCTATAGTTTTAGAGTTTTATTGTAGAAAGGCAGGGAGAAAGAGAGAAGATAGAGAGTGAGAGAGAGACCGGCCATAGCCAAGAGGAGAGAAGGGGGAAAAGGAGTGAGAGAAGAAAGGCTAGAGAATAAGAGAGAGTGAGAGGGAGAGAAAGAGAGTGAGAGGAGAGAGTAAGAGAGAGAAGAGGAGAGGGGGAGAGGAGAGTGAGAGAGGAAAAGAGAACGGGGAGAGGAGAGGATGAGGAGAGGTTAGAGAGTGAGGTGGGGCCAAGCAGCCCCTCTTTTTTTTTTCTTTTTTTTTTAATTATTATTTTCTTTATTTACATTTCAAATGCTATCCCGAAAGTTTCCCATACCCCTCCCCCCACCTCTGTTCCCCTACCC
>NC_034600.1:55897665-55900026 GCF_900095145.1 Mus pahari
CAAGCCATTGGTGTTCTGTTGAGGAATTTTTTCCCTGTGCCCATATCTTCGAGGTTTTTCCCCACTTTCTCCTCTATCAATTTCAGTGTCTCTGCAAGCAGCCCCTCTTATGGTGGGCTAGGTGTTGCTAGGTAACTGGGAGGAGTCTAGCCTGAAGGGCAGAAGCTTGGGACACTGTCTACCTGACAACTAGCCACACTTCTCCTGTGGGGGCTGTGGGGGTGGTATCTTTGACAGGAGCCAAGGTTCCAGGAGATATGAGGGAACGCCTACTATCCCATGTAGGTGAATTATCGCCACTGGGTCTCATTGTTCAGACCTCAGCTCAACTGGAGACCAGTCTGACTGTGTATAGCCCAATGCCCCACAGGAACCTGTCAGTAACCCTAGCAAACCTCAGAGTCCTGTATTTTGTTCAACATTTGTGGGATGCTCTTATTAATTCTTGTGAATTCAGTTACATTTTGAAACACTATAATGTTTTCTTGCAAAACTGGTAATTTCATAACAGCTTCTAAAGAATCAGCCATATGCTCTTTTCCACAACAGACTGAACTGTCTCACAAAAAGAACATTCTGATTATAGTGTTGAGTGTGAAATATTAACCAAATAACAAACTTCCAGAGATATGGTATAAAATAAGTATATATATGAAAATTTGACAGGTTCCTTCTGGTTGGCGCCACTCTAACTTGGCTGCAATCTCAGCAGACAGTCCAACAGTCTCCACTCCCAGATGAAAGAAGTCTTCACTCCCAGGAACTCTAACACACTCAAGATCCTAGGATTCCAGGATACCAGGAGCTTGGTCACAACAGGATCTCAGGATATCAAAGGCAACTTGACTCCCAGGAACTCTAACACACCCAGAATTGCAGGATCACAGGATCCTGGAATCACAGAAATACAGAGAAAGCTGGACTCTGAGTTCAGACTTAAATTGGATTACAAGACGGACAGGCTCCAATCAGATATATAGAGGTCAGGGAGCACTTGAGATAATCAGATGATGGGAGGAAAACATAAGAACAGAAACCAAGGTTACTTGGCATCATCAGAACCCAATTCTCCCACCATAGCAAGTCCTGGATACACCAACATACCAGAAAAGCAAGATATGGATCTAAAGTCACTTCTCATGATGGTGATGGAAAACTTTAAGAAGGACATAAATAAGCCCCTTAAAGACGTACAGGAGAATACATGTAATCAGGTAGAATCCTTTAAAGAAGAAACACAAAAATCCCTTAAAGTATTACAGGAAAACACATCCACACAGGTGAAAGAATTGAACAAAACCATCCAGGATCTAAAAATGGAAGTAGAAACAGTAAAGAAATCACAAAGGGAGAAAACTCTGGAGATAGAAAATCTAGAAAAGAGATCAGGAGTCATAGATACAAGCATTGCAAACAGGGTACAAGAGATAGAGCAGAGACTCTCAGGTGCAGAAGATACAATAGAAAACATTGACACTACAACAAAGAAAATGCAAAAAGATCCTAACCCAAAACATCCAGGAAATCCAGGACACAATGAGAAGACCAAAACTAAGGATAATAGGTATAAAAGAGAATGAAGATTTCCAACTTAAAGGGCCAGTAAACATCTTCAACAAAATTATATAAGAAAACTTCCCTAACCTAAAGAAAGAGATGCCCATGAACATACAAGAAGCCTACAGAACTCCAAATAGACTGGACCAGAAAAGCAATTCCTTCTGTCACATAATAATCAGAACACCAAATACACAAAACAAAGAAAAAATATTAAAAGCAGTAAGGGAAAAAGGTCAAGTAACATATAAGGCAGAACTATCAGAATTACAGCAGACTTCTCACCAGTGATGATGAAAGCCAGAAGATCCTGGGCAGATATCATACAGACACTAAGAGAACACAATGCCCAGCAAATAGAATACTATACCCAGCAAAACTCTCAATTGCAATAGATGGAGAAACCAAAGAATTCCATGACAAAACCAAATTTACACAATATCTCTCCACAAATCCACCCCTTCAAATGATATTAAAAGGAAAACTCCAATAAAAGTAGGGGAAACTATGCCGTAGAAAAAGCAAGAAAGTAATTTTTCAACAAACCTAAAAGAAGATAGCCACATGAACACATAATTCTAACTCTAACAACGAAAATAACAGGAAGAAACAATGACTTTTCCTTAATATCTCTTAATATCAATGGTCTCAATTCCTCAATAAAAAGATAAAAACTAACAGACTGGATATGTAAACAGGACCCAAAATTTTGCTTCATACAGGAAACCCACCTCAGAGTAGAAGGCTGGAAAACAATTTTCCAAGCAAATGGAACAAGAAACAAGCTGGAGTAGCCATTCTAAT
>NC_034600.1:56043276-56046479 GCF_900095145.1 Mus pahari
GCCAGAAATGGGATCTTTCCCAGAAGCTGTGTCGCTTCTGCAGGCAGCCCTCTTCCGGGCCATGCACAGGAGCAAAGATGGCTCTCTTACCAGCTCTCCTCTGGCGGGAAAGGTGCTGGATGTCTGGAGCCAGAAATGGAGTCTGTCCCAGCAGCTGTGTCACTTCTGCAGGCCGCCCTCTCCCCAGCAGTGCACTGGAGCAAAGATGACTCTCCTACCAGTTCAGGCCTTGAGACCCCTCCCAGGGAAACACCCCTCCTCTGGTGGGAAAGGTGCAGGATGATTGGAGCCAGAAACAGGATCTTTCCCAGAAGCTGTGTTGCTTCTGCAGGCCGCCCTCTCCCTGGCCACGCACTGGAGCAAAGATGGTTCTCTTACTAGCTCTCCTCTGGTGGGAAAGGTCAGAGTAACCATATTTAAGTCAGCTGTCACCTAACAGAAAAAAAGAGCCAAAGCCTTTCTCGGCTTCTCACAGGATTACACCACAACTTCTGGTGTAACACACAGAGATTACAGTTGGTTCACCTCTTCTCAAGTGCTAATGGCACTGATTTTAGCCAGGGTTTTTACTTTGTCTGAAACCTTGAAGGATGGTCTTTGCCCTACTGTGATCACAGTGCCCTTTCTCCTGTCTCCAGGAGGAATCTGGCTTGAGTGTGCTGAAATTCTCACCTTTACTCAGGATGATGTGCTGTTGCTCAAAAATATCTGGCATGACTGCCTTCCTCAACATTTCTTCTCCTCAATTGCCAGGCTTTTGAGTTACTATGAGCAAGGACAGTTGAGAGGTTGTTGTTTTATATGTTTTGGGTCACCTCTGACCACATGAGTACAGATGTAAAAATATCATAGCTTCAACAGAGGAACACAATTCCTCTTACTCCTCAGATTCTGCCACCATCAAGTTTTAATTATCATGGTAGTTTCACCTCTTAAATGACTCTAACCTCTTCAAATTTGACAATTGTAACTTCTTTCCTTATCTGGTTTTCTTTGTTTAAGAGACACCCACTGATTTGATGACACTTGTACTCTTCTGGCTTCTCTTTCCTTAGGCCCCTATCATTTTCCAAAATTAATTTTATTGCAGCCCATTGTGCATCTAGAATCCTTATGATCCACTTTGGAAGTCTTTTTTCCTGATTGTTTTCCTTTGGGTTAATTCAATAGGGTACAAAATTCACATCAAGAACAGAAACATTTTACCAAATACATTTGAGTCTCAAGAACTTGGATTCTAAATGGCAGCTTGTCATTTTGATCCCATTGTATTCTCTTTAACTCCCAAATTTCTATATCTAACAGTAGGATAAATTAACATAAATGGATCAAAGAAATTTCTCTGAAAGTTATCCACTCAGTACCTGTCAACCTCATATCCAAGTTATATATCCACATATAAGTTTCATATATTCTCTACCACTGCAGTCTTATCTTTTGAGCATAAGGTTTTTTAAGACCCCATTTGAAAAGCAACTTTTACTAATTGTTGAATGAATAACTTCTTTTTTCCATTAATTAACATTTATTCACTTTACATTCCCATCACAGCCTCCCTCTCTTCCCAGCCCCCCCCCCCTTACACAGTTCCACTCCCATTTAGCCCTCTCCTTCACCTCTGAGAAAGGTGAAGTCCCCACTGGGGACCAACCCACCCTAGCACCTCAAGTCAATGCAGGACTAGGTACATCTTTTCCCCCCTGAGGCCAGACAAGACAGCATAATGGGGGGAGCAGGATACATAGGTAGGCTACAGAGTCAGGGCAAGCCCCTTCTCCAGTTGTTGGGGACTTACCCAAGGATCATGCTGCACATCTGTTGCAAGTTTTTGTGGGGTTAGGTCCAGCCATTATATGTTCTTTGTTTGGTGGTTCAGTCTCTGGGAGCCCCCAAGAGTCCAGATTAGTTGACTCTGTTGGTATTCTTGTGGAGTCCCTATCCCCTCCAGTTTCCTCAGTCCTTCCCCTAACTCTTCCACAAGACTTCCTGAGCTAATGTTTGGCAGTGGGTCTCTGCATCTGTTTCTATGAGCTGCTGGGTGAAGCCTTTCAGAGGACTAGACTCCTGTCTGCAAGTAATACAGAGTATCAATCACAGTGTCAAGGAATGGTTCTTGTCCATGGGAAGGATATCAAGTTAAGCCAGTCATTGGTTGGTCATTCCCTCAGTCTCTGCCCCATCTTTGTCTCTGCGCTTCTTGTGGACAGGACAAATTTGGGGTCTAAGGTTTTGTAAGTGGGTTGGCATGCTTATCCCTCCACTGGGAGTCCTGCTTAGTTATTGCAGTTGACCATTTCAGGCTCCATATCCCCCACTTCTTGGATTCTTAGCTAGAGTCACCCTCATAGATTCTCTAGAGTCTCTCCGATTCCAGGTGGGTACTAGAGGTGCACCCCAACCATTTCTGTTCACTCTCCCAGCCCTCTCTCTGGCTTTCCCTATATTTGATCCTTTCCCCCAACTTGCCCTCCCCTTCTCCTCTCTCACCTAGTTCCCTGCTCCTTCCATCCCTGATGACAATTTTATTTCCCCTTCTGAGTAAGATTCAAGCATCCTCCCTGGTGGCACATGACAGCAGGATTTGCTGAATGACCAACTTCTATGACCTAAGCATAGAGAACATCATCTCACCGGCATGGAGATCTTTAGTCATAAGAGGGATTGTGTGTGTGTCTGTGAAGATTATCATGTGGTATGGATTTGGGTCTATGTTCATCTTAGCAAAATTGAGATATGGGGATAAAAGGTCTTTTCTCTATCTCTGTGTTGTACTGTGTGCAGCTCCCTTGCCCCTCCACATCATTTCCTGAGTTTCCATTGCCTTTTGGATATGTTGGCCTTGTTGCCAGAAACCTATTGTGAAATGGAGTTCTTTCCCATTCCTAGGTGGAAGTCATTGCTTACTGATGAATCATGCTTCTGAAATTCTCCAAGATCACGGTCATCAGGTGATCAACATTGTTTATGATATACCATTCATCTCAGGTATTTAAAAATTTACTACATTCTTCTATTTCATGATATCATAAAAATCATCTGATTTTTTTAAAAAAAGATTTTGTTGTTTGAGATTTTATACATGCATATAGTATGTTTTGAGAAGATCCTCTCTGTTTCCTCCCCTCCAACTCTTCTCTCATTCCCTAAAATTTCCCAACGAACTTTATAAGCTTCTTGTTCTTGTTCTTCTTGTTCTTGTTCTT
>NC_034600.1:56046484-56074232 GCF_900095145.1 Mus pahari
CTTGTTCTTGTTCTTGTTCTTGTTCTTGTTCTTGTTCTTGTTCTTGTTCTTGTTCTTGTTCTTGTTCTTGTTCTTGTTCTTGTTCTTGTTCTTGTCCTTCCTCTTCCCACTACTCCTCCTCTCCCTCTCCCTTTTGTGGGGAAAAATAAATAGCGGTTAGTTCGGTGGTCTACAGTTGGGGGATCCAACCTACAGAATATGCCAATGCTGGTTGTCTCAGCTCCAGTTTGGGTCATGATAAAGTTAGTGTGAGCTGGACTGCAACTAGAATTCTTCCAATTATTCATGAGCTACCAACTTCTACTCTGGATAAGAGACCACAGTTAGAGTTTTAGACCATTCAGTGTGTCTAGAGCTAATGTTGAGTAAAGGATATAATTGTTTCCTCCCCCCCCCCCATTTGTAAATAAAACTTGTAGGCTTTTAGGAGGAAGACGATAGGCCGGTTAGCACTTCACAGCTCTGAGTTGTGTAATCTTTTCCTCAAAAACTTTGTTTTACCTTATCCAAGGACTCTGTGACTACAAATTAATTGGTGTCTCTGATTTGGTGATTATAGTTATTTATTTGATTTCTGTACTTGGAACTCTTTCTTCCCTCACAAGCAATAACATTTATTTTATCTGATAGAGGAAAACTAAAGCAAATTCAATTAATAGTTATCAAACTATGATAGGAAAGCATAACACAAATAAAAGGTGCCCTCACATTCATAAACATCATAGGCATATCAGGTATAACTTTTAATCTTGATTGTCAATGAGACTTACAGTTATTTTAAATGTCCTAGTATATTTTTCTTACTTAGTCACCTTACAGCCTACTCACTACCTCCCTCCTGGCTCCCCTTCTTTCCCTTTCTCCTCTGAGCTGGTGGGAGGCTCCTGGGTATTCCCCCTGAACTCCCCCACCATCCTGACACTTCAAGTCTCTGCAGGGCTAGGCACTTCCTCTCCCACTGAGGCCAGACAAGTCAGCTCAGCTGGTAGAACATATCCCACTTATATGTAACAGTTTTTGGGATAGCCCTTCATTCCAGTTGTTCAGGACTCACATGAAGGCCAAGCTGCACTTCTGCTACCTATGAGCAGGGAGGCCTAAGCCAGCCCTTGTAAGTTCTTTGGTTGGTGGTTCAGACTCTTGAGAACTCCAAGGTCTAGGTTACTTGACTCTGTGGGTCTCGTGGAGTTCCCATTCCCTTCAGAGCCCAAAATCCTTCCTCTTATTCTTCCACAAGAGTAGGTGTCTGAATCTGTCTGAGTCAGCTGCTAGGTGGAGCATCTCAGAGGACAACATGGTCCTGTCTGTAAGTGTAACAGAGTATATTTACTAGTATTAGAGATTGGTCCTTGCCCATGGGATGGGTCTCAAGCTGGGTCAATTATTAGTTCACCATTCCCTCAGTCTCTGCACCATTCCCTGTGTCTGCATTTTGGAAATCTTACATATATTGTTCTATTAGCTGTATATTAGCCTGTTCACTTACTTCTCTTTGAAAAATGTCATGATAAATTAGTATATGTCTTAGTTCCCTATGACTCAGACTACTGCAAATACTACTTTGAATTCACTATCCATTATAGTAATCATGCCAGCTTGGTTTTACTGATTAAATGCCACTGTTTGCTTCCAAAACATTAATGTCCAGTTCACTTACTTCATGCAATAGTACTCAGTACTTGTCACATGACTTCTTCACCTACAAAGATGAGCAACCCAGAGGTCATCCATAATCCCAATGTTTTGTTTATTATTTTAATAATTTATTAATTTTTGAGATCAGAATTACATCATTTTCCCCTTGAAAATATCATGCCTTCTGTTTTTCTGTGTGACATCCTGATATGTGAGCCACTATATGTGTGTGTGTGTGTGTGTGTGTGTGTGTGTGTGTGTGTGTGTGTGTGTGATTATTGAATATGCCTAATGGACTTCTCGACTGTATATGCCTGGCGAATGTCCTTGATACTGTGAGACATAGTTAATACTACAACTAAGAAGCCTGGTTCAGTTGGAGAGATCAAAGAAGCACGTAGCTAAACTATATGACCCAATGCCACATTCTGTCTCCAAATGCAAATTATTGAAGTTCCTGAGTGGAGTTCAGGTGAAGATTATTGTCTTGGCTAGGCTTTACTGCCTTGAAATTAAAATCATACCTAAAGCAGTGCATTTGGGGCCCTTTTTAGTGTTCTAGACAAGACACTGAAACTTAAAGGAGAAGCGGGACTTTAAAATGGTCATAAGGCAGGTTTCAGAGTGTAATGACGAACATTTTGAATAAATAAAATCTGCTTGTACTAAATGAAGTAGAAATTCATTTACTTCCAGTGTTTAGGAATCTTTGGAAGGTGAACTGTGATTCAAGGCCATTCAGAGTTTTGTAGTGAGTAAAATACCCTGTCAAGTAATTAGAAATTAATAAACCCTAAACTCTTTTCTATTGAGATTTTTAAGTTACAAGAGTGAATTTTTAAGGGGTGGGGGAAGGAGAAAGAGCTGAAACGTTGGAATCACAGATGTGAATGCAAACCACACTACTTAACTGTGTGCTCAGACTTGACTAGTATTCTACATAGTATGTCTCTGTTTTTTATCTATATAGGTGGAGAGGTTGGTAAGTGAAAATATGCACAAATTATAATATAGTAAATTTATGAGTCATTATAAAGTCTCAATAAATACTACTTAACTATGTAGTCAAATGAATGAAAAAGGACAACATCCTTTTGGGTGGATGGGTGGTATTTTAAAATCCCAATTTTCATAAATATGAAGCTAATGAAATAAATTATTTTGTATTATGATAATGTAAAACCTTATACTGTTATATATTATATATTCACATTTTAAACTAATCAGTATTTTTTTCAGGTTTAAACAAACAGAAAAAATCATACCAGGTAATTCACTGGGCACCACCTGAAGAGCAACGAAATAAAATTCAAAAACAATTTGAGCTCATTGTGAAAGAAGGCCTTCATGGCAGGTAATTTGCATAAAATCTTTGAACCAAAATGCCATGAACAAAGTCATACAAAAACAGATGAATGAGTTCAAGAGAAAAGGATGTTTGAATGGATGAGTGGATGGATGGGTTCATGGGTAGATGGATGGGTGGGTGGATGGATGGGTGGATGGGTGGGTGGATGATGGATGGATGGGTGGATGATGGATGAATGGGTGGGTAGATGGGTGGATGGATGGATGGGTGGATGGGTGGATGGATGGATAGGTGGATAGATGGGTGGATGGATAGATGGGTGGATGGATGGGTGGGTGGATAGGTGGATGGGTGGGTGGGTGAATAGGTGTGTGGATGGGTGAGTGGATAGGTGGATGGATGGGTTGGTGGATTGATGGATGGGTGGGTGGGTGGATGGGTGTGTGGATGGGTGGATGGATGGGCAGATGGATGGATGGATAGGTGGATAGATGGGTGGGTGTTTGGATGGGTGGGTGGGTGGATGGGTGGATGGGTGGGTGGGTGGATGGGTGTGTGGATGAGTGGGTACATGGGTGTGTAGATGGGTGGGTAGATGAGTGGGTGGATGGATGGGTGTGTGGAGGGGTGGGTAGATGGATGGATGGGTGGGTGGATGGATAGATGGATGGCAAAAAGGAATGCTAAAGTGTAAATGTTGGATGATGAATGTGGACATGCTATTGGTTCTATGAATGATGGAATGGAGGGATTAAAAAATTGATGCAGGGCAACAGAAGAATGGAAAAATATGACCAATCATTCAATCTGTGTTGTCTTTATTAATGAAGATGAATCTGTAGGAAGAGTGATTATATCTGTGTCTTTCTTACAAGACTTTATGTACAATTTTTATGTGTTATATATTCAAAGAATCTAAGATAGAAATTTCAACTTCTTATTTCAGAGAAATAAGGCATAATAACTGAAGATGGTGATTTTGTAAGAAAAATAATTTTTGATTTGGGCTATTGCTTAGGAAGTTCAAGGTAATGATACCACTATAAGCTGAGTTCAACTGAGAGTGTAAGAATGTTGGTGAGCAGCACCATGGTGAGATGTATGTTTGTGCTCATCAAGGAGGTAGGGTTACTTGTTTGATAATAATTTCTCAAGAAGTAACTTGGGGTGCCATGAGAACTATCTTAATCACTTAAGAAGGGCCCACAAACACCTTCCATTAGACTGTGTCTATTAAAGATTAAAACCTCTACATGGCCAACCTCCAGCTGAGTGAGGAACTTAAACCACCAAGTCCACATTGTGACTTGAAGTTCTCTGCACAAGAGGCAGAGATCTAAGTAATTCTAGGTTCTGACCTTGTGAGGGTTTTTGTTGTGAGATGCTGCACCATACTGTTTAGATACACATCCTCTCATCCCATCTTGAATCTGTGATCTCTACATAGCAGAAACTTTATTACGCTCTCTGTGCAGGAATTTTATCATCCATTTCTCTAGTTTATAGAAAAGGAATTTTTCAATACAGAGAATGATGTCAAGAATGTTTCAGAGTACAGTTCCTGGAAGAGTCATGACTGGGTGTGTTCAGAACTGCAGCATTATAAATTAAGAATAGTTATGTCAGCATGTCAGCATCCATTCTTACATAAAAATAAAGTTTAAATGAGTCTTGTAGTTCTTTTATATTTAATGGTTTAATTTGTAGGATAGGAAGAAGAAAATTCTATTTCTCAGATTTTTTTAAAATTCTAATATTATGGACGTTCCTTCTGTGAAGTAATTGATAAAATGTAAGATGCACAGGGCTTAAAAACAGTTGCTATCATCAGTGAGGAAATGGTCTCAAATTACACAGATCTGTGGGGAAATAATACAGTCACTTGATAACTTATATAAATGTGGTTTAAGGAGAAAAATCATATACTTGAATAATTTTACAGAGAACTCTGAACTGTCATGGTCAGTAATAGCAAATGAAGAGGGAACTATATTTACATTGATGGTGATGGGGTATTTAATAAGTGGGGAAAATGGAATGAGAGGAAATGGAAACATTTTAGAGGGTAGAAATATGAGGAACAGATTACCAGAGTTTTAGATAATCATTACTAAGTGTAGATATGTGGTTACAATAGTTACCTAAAATATTGTCCTGGTGCATACTAAAGAATAGTGTGAAATTAACAACTTCTACCATATTTTTTATACTTTCCTATTCCAGACAGGAATTCCAAGACATCTTAAAGCTATATGAGCACTATGGGACTTTATGCACTCACTTGCTAAGCAGAGATGACATCATGGATTCCTTAAGGAGTGAGAACTTTGACCTGTTGTATTTTGACGCAGTGGATCTCTGTTCTTTCCTGGTTGCTGAGAAGATTGGAAAACCATTTGTAGTTTTTCTTCCTATAACAGCTAACAGTATTGACTTAGGACTCCCAAGCCCCTTGTCTTACGTTCCCATGTACGGTTCTCTCCTGACTGACAAAATGGACTTCTGGGGCAGAGTAAAGAATTTTCTGATGAGTATTAATTTCTCCATGAGACAAAAGAAAATACATTCTCAGTTCGACAGCACCATCCAGGAGCATTTTGAAGAAGGCTCTCAGCCAGTTTTGTCTCAGCTTTTACAGAAAGCCTAGCTGTGGCTTCTTACTTCTGACTTTGCTTTAGAGTTTGCTCGACCCCTATTTCCCAATACTATTTATGTTGGAGGTTTACTGGACAAGCCTGTTAAGCCAATACCACAGGTGAGTTAAACCTTAGCTCTTGGTATGGGTTTCATGTAGAGGCCTTCATTGTTTTGGTAGTAGAGAAATCCTGGGTCTGAAGTAAGTCATACTTTATTGGGTTGTGGAAATAAACGATTAGTCTTGGCTTGGCCCTGGTATTGATGAATCCTCTTTTGCCATGCACTGGTTCTGAGATGGTTAGTATTAGCTCTTCATTTAAAGTTGACATTTTTATTGTAATTTGTCAGTTTGGATCTCACGCAGAGACCTCTAGGTCATAGGTTGAAATAGTTACCTGCCAGATGAGCCCCTGACAGAACTAAGTTGAAGCAGGGGACACAGTCAAGGGTCACATCTTCTTAAACTACAGTGCTGGAACTTGCTCAACTCCAAGGATAAGGACCTAATTATATGGCACAAAATCGGTGCTTCTTTTGCTTCCCTGGAGTCCTGGATTTGATGGAACATCTTTGCTAGTTACTGTTGATTGATAGCTGTCCTGGTGTCCAATAAGTGGTAACTTGGAGGACTTAAAGAATGAACAGAGAATTCTTTGAAAACGGATATAGCTGGGCAGAACTTAGCAGGAGTGGCACCAAGAACTGTGCTTGTTGTTTGCTGTCTCTAGACTATTGAGCCCTTGGTACTAGGGCTCATAATTGTAAGCTTTCAATGCTGCTCATGTAGTTTGAATTGACAAATATTTACACAGGACAATTTTAAAAGATAACAAAGAAGAATTAGTTAAGTTATAAGGCAAAAGTTGCACATTACAACTTTAAACAATAAGAATTACAAACAAATTCTACAAACATGATATCTTATCAAGGTATATGACCTAGTTGAATAGATAAATTAATAAGTACAAATTATATATATATATATATATATATATATATATATATATATATATATATATATATGTTTGTGTGTATGTATGTACACAAAAGTTAAGTCAAGAACAAATAGAAAATCTGAAGCTAGAATGTAGATTGTATCATTATCCAAAATCTTTCATTAAAAATAGGCCAATCCCTCAGTGGGAGAGAAAGTACCTAGCTTCTCAGAAACTTGAAGTGCCAGGGTTGGGGGATGCCCAGGGTCCCCACCTGCTTAGAGGAGAAGGAGAGGGGGAGGGGAGAAGGATTGTGGGAGGGGGGACTAGGAGGGGGCAGTGAGCAGGATGTAAAATGGATAAGTAAAAAGATAACTTTACAAAAAAATTAAAAAGAAAATTCATAGATGTTCAGTGAATTTTAAATTAATAAGTATCTTTGTATATAAAAATACAAAGAGAAAACAGTTAAAAAGGATTATTTGACTCTGAACCTGAAAAAGTACAGTGAATGAATCATTCTTTAAATTTTCAGAGAAGATAAAATAAAATATAGGAGATGATCTATTCTGATAAGAGATGTGAAATACAATACTTACTTGGTTTCTGCAAGGTGGATTTTAAGGAACTCATGGCACCCAAATCTGTAGGATTTGAGCTATCCAGAGGATGGAGATCAGCTTTAAAGGACACCCATTGGATTTGAGAAACAATGAGGCAGGATTTTGCCAAAAAGAGAGGGGATAAATTTATCAGTTATAGAAAGAATGTGAACCAAAATCATAAAGAAAGTGAAATTGAAAGGACACTGAGTTAGAACCACAGACATAGAAAGCTGAATTAATAGACTATGGCAAGGGAAGCGGGGAGGACTGGGGAGGATGATCAGGTGATGTAGAAACCCAAAGGGGATGAGTTCAGGGAAAGGAAGTATACCTGACTGGGAGGCAGCATCACAGCTGATATCATAGAACTAGTGAGGAACCAACCAGCCTGCCAAATGTTGAAACGAAAGCTCCCTGGGGCTAGGAAGCCATCCACTGGGGAGTAACCATGGGAAGACAAAATGTCCAGTAAATCTGACAGGGGGTGTTAGTAGGCCATATTAGTAAATAATTGTTGTACAGCAAGCATAAAATTGAATATTTAATTATATTCAATAAATAAAAAATATGCCAATCATTAGTTCTCAATTAACTAATTGTATAAAATTGGTTCGTATTAACAAAGATAAGTAATAAATATCTGATTAGGTTAATCAGTTGTTTTAAAGGTGCTGGCCTGAAAATGAATTAAAAATTAAATTCAAAATTTTAGACATTTAAAAACTGGTTTCCATTATGAACCAATAAATGCACCATTCACTCAGACCAATTCTTTTAAAGACAATTATAAAATATATGTTTGAAGTCTACCATCAGTCTATCACAGTTTTTGAACTTCCCTGTTTTTCTTATGTCATTACAAAAATTTTTAGTATATAAAAGTTAGGCTAGTGCTATGCAGATTAATTTTAAATTAAATGAAACGTTTAAGTAAAGGTTTATTCCTGTACTTTAAATCATTGAGAACTGGGCAGTGGTGGTGCATGCCTTTAATCCCAGCATTTGGGAGGCAGAGGCAGGTGGATTTCTGAGTTGGAGGCCAGCCTGGTTTACAGAGTGAGTTCCAGGACAGCCAGAGCTACTTAGAGAAACCCTGGCTTGAAAACCAAAACAAACAAACAAAAAAAAAAAAAAAAAAAAAAAAAAAAAGAAAGAAAGAAAAGAAAAGAAAGAAAAGAAAAGAAAAGAAAAAAAAATTGAGGAAATTTTGCAGGAATGAAGAGTTCCCAATACATTTGATGAAGTTACTATTACTTTATATTAAGCCTAGAAAACAAAACCAGAAGATAATAAATTATAGAAAACTGACTGTGTGAAAAATTTTGGTATGTATATTTCTACAATAAATATAAACTGATACAACTGATATTCAAAATAGTTCAGTGTTGCCTCAAATTGCTAAATGTAGAATTGCCATATCCAGTCAGTCTCCTCCTCACAACATGTCTTAAACAATTAAAAAAAAACAAGTGAAATCTTATGTATATATATTTACTTGTAAGGGTAATTCATCAGAGATCAAAAGTGAATCAAATCAGATGTTGACCAATGGATACATGAAAATTGCCTGATAAATGTTAATATTTTTCTTGTACAAAAAGTATGATGGTATATAATATAATGTGGATAAACTTCAAAATTATACACAAAGTAAAGTGGAAGACAAAAATGACATATGATGCATATTTCCATTTTTGTGTATAGTCTTAATAATATGCAAATATGGAGACATAATAATTATATTGGTGTATTTAGGGCTCAGGAAAGGAAGGCACGGAGAATGAATGCTTACTCAATAAGAGGCTTAGAAATTATATAGGACTAGTGATAACATAATGACTATACTAAATTAATGTATAGTTTTACTTTATAATACATATGTTTGCAATGTACAAATTTCACTTAAATAAGAACCCAACAGTGTGGACAATATACATCAACACCACACCAAGCTGAGGTTAGCCCTGATGGTCAGTGCTATAGAGACGTTTCCCTGTTTCTATTTTTATGTCATGGCTTCAAACAGTAAAACAGGAAGTGAAATATTAAAAAAATCAGTAAAATCAGAATATCATGGAATATTGAAGCAAAAATATGACAAGTGGTACATTTGACAAGATCTCCCCCTCCTGCTCATAATTCCTATGACACTAACATCATTTGTGGATTTCCAACTTATATTCAGGAAGATCAACCACTCCTCTTCTTTTTTTTCATCAAGAATTCCCATTGCATTAGCCAAAACACTAGCATCTCTACGTCTGCACGGAAAATTCTCAAATCTCCATTCCACACATAACCTTCAATGGAAGAGATGACGAGTCTGATGCCCTAGTTAAGATTTTAGTGAAGAAGGACATCCTCAACTGTCCAAACTCCCAATTGCATAAATATTGTTAGACATAGACATTCAGGATCTTGAACTTTTTCAGGTATGTTATGTAATAAGGACATCATCACATGAGTGAGATACATGATTTTGCCCCAGTCATTCTTAATCATTCAAAAACATATGTCAGACTGGGCATGGTAGCACATATCTTTAACCCCAGCACTTAGGAGGTAGAGGCAGATGGATATTTGTGAGTTTGAGGCCAGTCAGGGCTACATGATAGAAAAATCTGCTCCAATCAATCAACCAATCAATCAATCAACTATCAATCAATCAAACAATGAAAACCCAAAATATATGTTTATGTGAGAATATGTTGGTAAATCTCATAAAATGGCTCCTAATAAATCCAGACACCATAAGCATGGACATGACACAGCTGCACAGGGACTGTGAAATAATTTTATCATATAGAACACGAGCTCCTAAAGCATGGGTTTATTCAGGACCTGGCCTGCTTTCTCATCAACAGTGCCTTGGCCTTTACAAACCACCTCCTTTGCTGTCTTCTTTCTATGATTATTCTAGGACTTGGAGAATTTTATCTCTCAGTTTGAAGACTCTGGTTTTGTCCTTGTGGCCCTGGGCTCCATAGCAACCATGCATCAGACCACGGAAATTATTAAGGAGATGAACAGTGCCTTTTCTTACCTCCCTCAAGGGGTGCTATGGACATGTAAGGATTCTCATTGGCCCACAGATGTCAGATTGGCCCCAAATGTGAAAATAGTGGACTGGATTCCTCAGAATGACCTGTTGGGTAAGGATTGCCCAGCTCTGCCATCTTACTCCCATTTACATGTGTTGTGGACTCACCCAGTGTCTCCCTGGGCACTGATATTCACAGAGGAAGATTCTGTTCATAAAGATAAGTCTCCGGAAGGCAGGAAAGAAGCTAGATGGAGTTCTCAGGGAGCCAGGTTGCTTCAGACCAGGTATAGCAGCAATTTCTGTTTCCTGCCCAACTCAGCTAAGGTCTCAAGTCTCCAAAGAAACTTCTTCCTTGAACAGTATCTAAGCTGAATATAGTCATTTTAACCTGACCCTAGACCTGAGCCCTGCTTGTAGGTTTGCAGTGACTCTATAAATATGTGCATGGCATAAGCTTAGCATGAATCGGAGTGCAAACATTCAGACACAAATTACTTGTCTACAAGGGTTGAAAATGCAAATCTCCTTATTGAAGTCTGCAGGATTTAAGGACACAGGAATTTACCTGCATATTAACCCAAATAACCTCAGATATAATACTGAGACTTTGAGTCATTGGGCAAAAGGGGGTTCTTTATGTCTCAAATCCTTGTTCTTGTTTCTGTACTGCCATGTGAAGACCTGCCACTGCCATACTGACTGGATCAGAGTTTCGAAAAGATTATGGCTGAAAATTATTTGGGGAATTTTGGACAAAGATGCTCTTTAGTAAAACTGCAGCTACATGACAGGGGAAGGACTTACTTTCCAGGGAACACGAGTAGATTCCATGTGAAAGACATCTGAGATGAATTCTTTATAAACATCAATAATTTATTAGCTTGCTCTGAGCATGGAGCAATGGGGAAGCCCTGTAAATTCAGAAGTGAAAATCTACTGTGCCCATATTGAAAACTTCTCTCCAAATAGAGGAGGCAATACACAGAGGATACAGTTAGTGAGAAAGCAGATGTGCACAGCAAGAGAAAGCATGGATGAGACAACTAAAGAAATCATTGCCAGGGGAAATGGATGAGGGCAAGATCAGGGGACATGTCTGTCTTTGTCACTCTCCTCTGTAGCTGTCCCTGGCTTCTCAGTTCAGAGAAGTCAGATTCTGGACCAAAGTCAGAATCTATGTGATGAGTCAAGTGAACTTTGCAATCTGGAATATCCCCTTTTTCAATTTCTATTTTTTCATTTAATTAAAATATAATTGGATTATTTTCCTCACCCTTCATCTACTCTGCCCATATACCATCCCTCACCTACCTCCTCCTCAATTCACAGAGCCTTCTCTTCTCTAATTGTTCCAGCTACATATATGTACAAGTAAACATATAAACATAATTTGCTGTGTCTGGCCAGTGTTGCCTGCAAGTATATGTTTCTAGTGTTGACCATTTGCTTTTGAATAAAAACAATCAGGGGCTCATTCCTGGGGTAGTGGAGAAGCTAATTCTCCCTCTCTCAGCTGTTCATTGTCAGACTCTTTATGTAGTGATGGGTCCATGACCTCTCATGTATACTGGGATGCCAATTGATGCGGTTATTGTTGTTCAGGTTAGAAAGCTGTGCTGTTGAGATTTTTTTAAAAATGTTTTAATTATTTATTACATGTAAGTACACTGTAGCTATCTTCAGATGCTCCAGAACAGGGAAATTAGATCTACAGATGGTTGTGAGCCACCATGTAGATGCTGGGATTTGAACTCAGGACCTTCGGAAGAGCAGTCGTGCTCTTACCCACTGAGCCATCTCACCAGCCCGCTGTTGAGATTTTGAAGGTGTAATTTACCTATCAAAGTTACAAGGACTTCCTGACTCCTTGGGTCTTAGGATATTGCCATTCACTTATCTGGGATGTGTCTGGAGCCTTAAGTGCAGGAAATGTATTGTGGGTATATCAGTCAGAGCCAGAGACCCCACAGTCAGCTGTTCTATACATTTTGACTAGTGGTAGCTTTCTGGAATGGTCTCCCTGTGCTTCTGAAAGAAGATTCTTTGACAAGGAGCAAGAACTATGCTTTGGAATACACTTAGGAAACCACACTGGTTTAGGAAAGTGACATTCCTTTCAGGCAGTTTTGAGTTTCTACTGGTATTTCTTGGCTCTGCTGTTTTACCTGTTACCTGAACCTTTTTATACTGAAATCTTGGACCATCTTTCTCTTTTGCAACAGCTCACCCTAGCATCCGTCTGTTTGTCACCCATGGGGGGATGAACAGTTTAAATGAGGCCATCCAGCATGGAGTACCTATGGTGGGGATTCCCTTATTTGGAGACCAACCTGAAAACATGGTCCGAGTAGAAGCAAAGAACCTTGGTGTTTCTATTCAGCTCCAGACGCTCAAGGCAGAGTCATTTGCGCTCACCATGAAAGAAGTCATAGAAGACAAGAGGTATGCAGCTCTCTGGGTTGTGGTCCCATAGGCTAAAGGCAGGCCCGACAGAGGGATCTGTGTAGTCTGTTTTCCAGTGAAACCAGAATTTTGTGGGCCGTGTTAAAACACCTGCGTGAATCTTGAAGGTCCTGCCTTTCCTTTGCTGTTAATCCTAATTTTAAGTGAGGTGTAGAGAGTATGTTTCTACCTACTGTGGTGTGATGATTTCTTATCTACACAGTATCTTTCAGCTTATTTATGAGATACCTACAGACTTCCAACTGAGTCAGAAGAGGGTTGTCTCAGTTACTAATCTATTGTCAAGAGGTACCATGATCAAGGCAACAAAGAAAATAAAACATTTAACTGGGGGCTGGCTTACAGTTTCAGAGATTAGGGCTACGGGCCCAGTCAGGAGGGCATGGTACTTGAGCAGTAGCCTAGAGTTTACATTCTGCCCTGTAGGTAGGAGGCAGAAAAAGAGCATTTTGAAACCTTCTGTGGCAAACTTCCTCCAACAAAGTCACAGCTCTTAATCCTTTCTAAACAGACCACCAATTGGAAAATGAGCATTCAAATATATGAGCCTATGGGGGTCATTCTCATTCAAACTACAAGGGCCTTTTCATATTCTTAACATGGTTGGTCTCTCCTCCTAAGATCTTGTGATGCTACAAATAGGACCGTCTCTCAAATGTCTTCCTCTTAGGAGACCATATACTTAGCTAGGATTTTTTTTTTCTACCCTTGAATTCACTCATTGTATGTCACTTTCTCTTTGACGCTTGGAAAGATTTGCAACATCTCCGACAGGTGTGTCATTATTGTCTGCTCCACACTAGCACCTAGAAAGCATGTACCATGAAGAAGCCATTTCCACTCTGTTCCTAGGGCTCAAGACAAGTCTGTTATAAAGGAAGCTTTCATAAATCTAGCACAAGTGAGACATGAACAGGTGACCCACACATCACTTGCCCACCTAGCACAGTGATTTCACAACCAAACAGGAGTAAATACTCAGGTTTCAATGTCCTAATCACTTCATCAGATGTACATCCTGTCATATATTCCAACGTATTTAATGTGAGCTCACCTTCATCACCATAAGTGCAATCCTTCCAGACAGTCATTTTTTAAAAAATTCCCTTCAAGGGTTAATTTAGATCCTTTTTGTATAAGGATTTTATTTTTAGCATTTTATTAAAGGTTTAATTGGAACTCAGGTAGGTAGTGTCAAGGGTATGCCAAAAATTTTGTTCGATCCTGACCTATGGGTATGTCCTTTAAAAAAAAAATTCATGTGTATGTATGTATGTATGTATGTACGTACGTACGTATGTATGTATGTGTGCATGTATGTATATTACATTGGTAACACATTCTCTCTGTATCTGCCCATAGGTACAAGTCTGCAGCAATGGCTGCCAGAGCCATCAGGCGATCCCACCCCTTGACATCCACCCAGCGTCTAGTGGGCTGGATTGATCACATCCTACAAACCGGGGGAGGCGCACACCTCAAGCCCCATGTATTTCAACAGCCGTGGCATGTTCAGAACTTGCTGGATGTTCTGCTGTTTCTGTTGGGGCTCACTCTAGGCACCTTGTGGCTATTTAAGAAAGTGTTGAGATTGTTGCTAAAGTTCCTGGGTGGAACCTGGAAGGAAAAGGAGTCTTAATGTTAAGTTTGATCTGGGGTAGGATATTGGGAACTCTGACTCCTTAAAGGCTTTTCCCCACCTGGCACAAGGAACTTCCAGTTTCCTCTGGCCATGGTGGACTTCCAGTTGTCCTCAGTATTTCTGTCTTTTTCATAATACTTATATAATACACTGATTTCCTGGTGACTGCTCATTATCTGGTTCCCTCTGCTCTAATACAAATCTTCCTTTCCTGGACATTTCTTTTGTTTTCTTTTCTTTTCTTCCTTTCTTTCTTTCGTTCTTTTTTTTTTTTTTTTAAAGTTTCATTTATTATTATTATATGTGAGTACACTGTAGCTGTCCACACCAGAAGAGGGCATCAGATCTCGTTAAGGATGTTGTGAGCCACCATGTGGTTGCTGGGATTTGAACTCAGGACCTTTGGAAGGGCAGTCATTGCTCTTACCTGTTGAGCCATCTCACCGTGTTCTGACAGCTTCTTCATTCCTCTGGGAGGTCTCATTCTTCAATTGCTATTTCTCCTATCATTTGGGATAAAACCCCCACATATTTGACAAGTTCTTTTTACTCCTATACTTTTCTTTTCTCATAAGCTCTCCTCATAGTTCAGAATGCCTGCTCTGCTGCATTGCACTGTTCCCATTGGATGGGACCAGCCACTCTCAGGGTATAATATAAATCATTTTGTCGGACAATGGCAATGTGTGAATGAAAAATATTTTTTTTCTTGAGAGAAATCAATTGCATGGGCAGTTGAAAACTTGGGAGAAACCATTTTTGATAAAACTGTGATATGGAAGATTTATTTCTTGACATCTGAGAAATTAAAATCAGGAAATAAAAGAAACTACAGTTTATCCACTCATTGGAGTAATAGCCATGTAAAAAATGGAATAAACCAGAGATTTATAACTTGGTACAGAATGAAGTTCAATGTTGTTAACTAAAAAGATACAAAAAGAAGCAATAAATTTAGAATGCCCTATTTTTTCAATATGGTAGGAGTTAAAAAACGATGAACAATATGTGTTTATATAAAACATACACATGAGGAAACGCTGTGAGGGTTCATTTGCAGTGTATGATGAGGATATTACAGTTCAGATTACACTCAGCCTCTGGATATGTAGGTGTGCTAGTATTTTATATACAGAACATATTAAAATAGAAAAAAGAGTTGAATGTTAAAAAATAAAACATATATAGAAATGAGCATACTTCTCTTCAGCATTTTAATAACTATGAAAAACATAAAAATGAAAATCTATTATGACAGGTGAGAGAGTTTAATTTGGTTTTTAAATTTTCAGATGGAAAAGAAATATATTACAAATGACCTTGCAATGTACTATCTGTATTTCATAGTGGTGTAGATTATCATTTGAGAATGTATTACCTCGGCATAGGATTGAGAAAATGAGTAAATAATTTGGTAATGTTGAGAAGGTTTCATAGCTACTAAAAAGAGAATCAGAAATGGGGTTTGAAAAGAGCAATAGCATTACTGTATGGGCTTAAGAGCTGACCAAGAATTTATATTCTTATTTGATGAAGATAGGAAGAGCTCAACACAGAGGTACAGATAATAGATTTTTATAATCACAGTTAACCTGTTTATTCGCTAGATCTGAATATATATATATATATATATATATATATATATATATATATATATATATATATATATCAAACCCAGCAGTCTTTTATTAGCAAGGAGTGGGCCTAGATAACATATTCCAATCTCTAAATACGATTTCCCATGAGGAGGAACTATGGTGCCTTGGGAAACTGTGATTTGAAGAACCCATTTTCTGCACTCTAGTCCAGAGTGTTCTGTCTACCTGACTTCACTCACCCGAATCACATCCAACTTCTAGGCCCATCCTTTCTTCTGCTCAGGGCCAAACTATTGGCTCATGATACATCCTGGGAGAGGAGCATGATGAATTGTCTTCATCTATGTATCCACTGATGACCTCACCAGGCTCCAATGGATGATTCCAATCCAATGATTACACAGCCCACCTTAAACTAAATCGGACCAAAACAAGACCCAGAGGCATGAATCTGGAAGTGAGAAGCATACGCAATCCCCGCTCAAATCTGTACTGTCCCTTAATTTGTTAAATACCATGCCCTACTGGAAGGGGACCTGGAAAGAGACAAAGGGGAGAGCTTTGGAGCTGGTGATTGTTAATGTTGAATAAATCTTCTCATTTGATGTTTATGTCAAATTTCAGGAACTATACTGTTCATTTGAATGTTATTAAAAATCAACTACCACACTTGTCTGAGTAAAATGTGTAACAGAAAGTGGACCAGAGGCCTTTCTAGAAATTTCTGTTCCTAGTTCTTTGTTTGAATCCAGGGTAGATGGAGCCTGGGAGTGGGAGTGTGGTAGGTTACAGATACTCATTGTAGAAAATGTGGCTTAGATAATTCCCTCCCGAAGCAAACACCAAGGCTGCTTTTGCTCTGGCAAACATTTGCTAAGAACAAGTGTGGAGCGAATGGAGAATAAAGGGTAAAGTTACAGAAGCCAAAACACCGTGGGAAAAGGCGTCTTCTCAGTGTGTGCATGTAGAATAAAAACGAGGGCATTGCCTATAATTGCTGCTGCTTGCTCCTCAGGGTTGTGGTTTCCTGGTTCACCTGGCAATAAGCCACCAGGGAGTTCAGCCTTGTAGAGTCCGGAGGGAGCCGCCTGAAGCAAAGAAGGCAATTTATCAAGCATTTCCTTTTAAAACGTAGGATACCAGTTTCGATGCTGTTTTAGAAACCAAACAACTGCCAATAGAACTTCCTCCAACCATTTCTTCCAGAACAAACAGCTTGGGCTTTCACGGGCACTGGGATTTCCTAGGTAACGAGGAGTGTAAACTTGAGACTAGGCAGAACCAGCATATGAATGACAACGAGCTGAGCCAATCAGAGCATGACTTTGCTTCAGCGTTCCCAGGCCATCCAATTAGAACTGAAAGCCTTGAAAGGCTGGGACAGCAGTGGAAGACAGGTAAGAGGGAGACACAGGACCATGGGAGGAGATTAGAGTCCCCAGGTGCAGGAGTCCCGGGGTTTCGCCTTGAAGCAGCCTGTGGCTACAGACTAGCATTTCAGGTAATTAAATGCTTTCATTTATTTTATTAAACGGTCACCTTTTTTTTGTTTCATTTTAAGATGAGGATCTCTTATCTAAAAAGAAAAGTTTAAAGTCGGTGAGAATTCATGTCCTGAGGAAGCCATCCCTAGACTCAGTGCACAGAGAACACAGCTATTCCCCAGTTCTAGACTCTAGGAATAGATGCTTAGACAAAAATCAATTTCATTTAGCAAAGGCAAAAGAAATAACACTCTCAGAGTGCTGCCTCTTTGCTGGGTTATGGGATGAAAAGTTTCTTTGATGATTTTGCAGTAACTATCCCAATGTCCACAGATGAAACAGAGCTTAGAATTCTGTCTCCAACTCACAAAGTGATCAACAGATTTAGCATTATTCCTATTTATTCTGTGAGGTAAGTTTGTACTGATTATACCACATCCTGTGAATGGATGACAGATTCAGGATAAAAATTAGAGTTTTTAATTTAGTTTTTTTTTTTTTTTTGTGGTTACTTGAGAATTGTGTACATTAGTACTCTATTTAATATCCACTTCCCACTCTTCAAATTCATGGCCTCTTCTTTAATTCTCTCTCCTCTCCCCTTCTCTCTGTTTCACATGCGCACGCGCGCGCGCACACACACACACACACACACACACACACCACTAAGTGAGCTTATTTAGTGATGCCAATAAATACACGTGTGTAGGACTGACTGCTTCATGTGGTATAAGTTATCCAGAAAGTCCTCCCTATTGAAAATGGATTCTCCCTGTCTCAGCAGCCATCGATTGACCATAGCTCTTTTTTCTTACGATTAAAAAATAAAACAAAACCATTTCTTTGAGATTATAACTGTTTTATGCCCTCATCCCTTAGCCTCTCCAATCCTTCCCATATACCCTCTTTGCTTTGTTTAAAATTGCTCATGTGTTTATTGCACTAATATAGGTAGAATTTTGTATATAAACACAAATATTATGCTAGCTTTGAGTGTGCCATCTTATGTACACTATTATGCAGAAGAGACTACAGGACCACAGTACTGTGGAGTGTGTCCACAATTTTAAGCATCTTAGTGAACCTTTGGAAGGATTATGAATAAAAGCATGCTTTATGTCTCTTATCCAGACCAGCAACTGAGACATCTTTCTCTTTCAGTTCTATTAAGTCAGTATCATTTTAGTAATGGTTTCTATGGTGACAGTGGTCAAGGGAATGGTCAAATTTGTGATATGAAGGCATAGGTTCTTACCCTTAACAGAAAGAAAGGAGAAAGGAGGGTATGAGTGTGATCTCTGTGGGGATGAAGCAATTTTGACTCATCCTGGCACTACTACTTCTTATGCTGCCAGGGAATGTAAAAGGCACATGAAGTCAATGATGTACAGAGGGATGAAGAAAACATGGTTTAAAAACGATCCTTCATCATAGTAGGCAAACAGGATACAGATTTCAGTTTGGATAGCTCATGTTTTTCATTGGGATACCATGCTTCTAGAATGATTTATTTCTCCTCTGTTAGCAATGGAGCGCCTGTAGCTCTTAACCTAGGTTTCTTCAGAAATTTCCCACAAGCACATTGGCAAAAACTAGAAGCTTTGCGGAAAAGTGTTGACATGACAGTTACAAAACAGAGACTTGATTTTTAGTAATAATAAGGTGAGAAGGACCTTAAGGAATGTAAACCCCTTCTATCCGTCTGGAATGTAACTTCATTATTCTAGGTAGCAAGTTCTTTTCAGACCTCTTATCTTTATTTCTCCCTCTCAAACACCTTGCTACCACAAAAAAGCTCCTTAGCTTATTAATAGCTTCATATATGGAAAAGCAAATTTCAATTAACTTGTTTTTTTTTTCTTATGTGAACAGATGATAGTTATAGTCAAAGCTCTTTCAGTGAAGAGACACCATGACCATGGTCCCTCTTATAAAAGAAAACTTTGATCTGGGCTTGGCTTACAGTTCAGAGGGTTAGTCCATTGTCATCATGGTGAGAAGCGTGGAGAAGCACAGGCCAACACGTTACTGGAGGGGGACTTGAGAGTTCTCCATCCAGATCTGCAGGCAGCAGGAAAAGAGACACACTAGGCCCGAATTTAGCATCTGAAACCCCATAACCCAACCCCAGTGACACATTCCCTCCAACAAGGCCACACCTCCTAATAGTGCCACTCCCTATTAACCCATGGGGACCATTTTCAGTCCAACCAGTACCAAATCTATTCCAGTTTAATACTACAGCATTATATTAAGGGCTGATATATAAGAATAAGGAAAAATGGAGGGTCTAGTTTTTGCTCCAAGGACTTTACAACCTATATGGACATGTAGTGCAATGCGGACGCTATCTCGTGTTGGACAGAGAGATTCATAGTGCATCACAAAATGTTTCAGAGTGGGAACAGCGATTGTGGGAGGTCTCACCAAAGTGAAGGATGGGTAGTAATTTCTCTCGGCCAAGGAGAGATGTTCCTGAAATGTGACTTTACATACAAAGACAAAAAGATTATATCATTTCTCCCTATCCTTTCTTCCTTCAAAACATTCCCATATATCTCTCCTTGCTCGCTTTCAAATTCATGGCCTTTATTTTCCATTAATTGTTGCTATGTCTATCTGTGTTCCTCTCCCAGTCTCCTCTTTTGCAATGGTCTCTGCGCCTTAGGTACAGGAGTTGTGTCATATAGATACATCCACTGGGACCGTGCCTCACAACTCCGCATTTTGATTGGTTGCTTTCTTCTGTCTGTTGCCAAGAAGAGTTTCCTTCACGAGGCATACAGACTGTGCTGACTTGTGGGTAGGGTGCAAGGACAAATATTTAGTGTGTTGTTAGGGATTGTGCTGGCTTAGTGAGGTGGTGGTTGTTGGTACTCCTCCAAGATCCATGACATCACCAGCCCTGGATAGTTGGTTAGGCTTCCAGTGTCAGGAATTATTTTCCTTTTGTTGAACAGGCAGATCTTCAATTAGACAGTGGTTGGTTGCTGCCAAGGTGATCATGCCACTACCACGGAGGGGTGCTGCTTACGGGCTTGTTCATCATGGCTTGCTCAACCTGCTTTTTTATAAAACCCAGGACCATTGGCCCAGGGATGGCACCAGATAGTGGTATTTTCCCAGACCCACCAGTGGCATAAATAATGACATAGAGGCTTTTTAATTTTTTAAAGCTTCAGCCTTCTAGCTAGAGCAGCCTCCTAGCCAGCTATCTAGCTTAACCCAACTAATCCTGGTACTGTAGCCCACCATGTGGTTCTACCTCTCTGCTCAGCTCTGGACTGTCTGTTCACCACCTTGTCTTCTGACGAATCTCTTGCATCTCATTTCTTCTCCCAGCATCCATCCATCTCTCTCTGTCTCCCTCGCTGAAACTTTTGACCTCGATAATTTCTTTTATCCCTTTAATTTTTAAAAACTAAAACTATATTCTACTGACATTTTTAAATAAAGGTTTTATTGTTTTTTATTCTGAGCTGACAGGCAAATGTGTACGTACGTGTGTCTACATATAAAATAATTAAGAGAATTTAGAGAGGCAGTTTTCTGTGTTGCAGAGACAAGCAGGTACTCAATGACGGGATCATTGTAAATTGCCCGGTGACTATGTGAAATGCCACAGGATGTTTTTGGTATTCCCTTGAGAGTCACTTTATTCCTGATAGCCTGGGAAGGTTTTCTCGGGTGTTTTAGGCACCCAGCATCTAGTTCTCCTTCTAGTCTGAGGATGCTTGTTCCCCATCTTTTATATTTTGCACAAGTGAAAGGCAATCGAATAAACTTTCCTAAGCAGTGTGACTTAGAAGGTGTGCTCTGAGAGCAGGGCAGTCCTCAGTTGGGGGAGGAGGTGGCAGTGTGTCACTCCCTTGGGAAATGTTCCCTCCGTGGCTACACGCCACTGGCTGTCAAGAGGAAGGCCAGTCTCCTCCAGGAGCCTATGGCATTACCTGATTGGCTAGGCATGCTTTGTTCAAATTTTTGGTCTTAGAGTTTATATGCTAACATTCTGTGGAGACTACAAGGGTTCCTTGTTGACAAAACGGTATTTTTTAAAATGTGATAATGTGTATGTGACTATAGTTAAAGTCTTGTCTTGCTCTCAAACCCTTGAACATTAATTTTCTTATTTTGTAAAATGGGGTTAACTATGTTTCCACTACTATATATAACTGTATATTGAAAATGCTAAGATTTAGTATCAGGATATACTTTGTACCAAAAACTCCTCTCCTTTTCCTCCTCCTCCTCCTCCTCCTCCTCCTCCTCTTCTTCCACTAATTTATTTCAGTTGGGAACATGATGAGTGTCTTGGCATGCTTGTGGAACACAAAGGAACACTTGTTAGGACTGTCTTTTTTTTCTTTACCATGTGAGTCCCAGATTGAATTTAGGTTGCCAGTCTTGGTGGCAAGCAGCTTTACCCATGCAGCCACCTCACTGGCCTCAGATTAGAATTAAAACGAAACAAGAGAACAACCCTGTTTCTAATAGACTGGTTGAGAATTATCTGCAAAACAGTTTTGTCGATAGCAGGTGACCTTGATATAGTTTTTAAATGCTAAATCATGTTTCCTGTTGCTCTTATTTTTGTCTTTTACAAATCTTTCTTCATAAACCCAACAAAAACCACTCCAGGCTTTGTGTCATAAAGTCTTTGATGCAACTCTTTATCTTTGAAGGCCCGGCAGGAAGGTAGGCATAGGTCCTGTATAAACAGGTTTGTACACTGCCTTCCAATAAATCCTCAATGACAGAAATAGGTGAAGGGTCAGATTTGGTGTCCAAGCATTGTCTGTTCTTGGGTGAAAATCATTTTTGGTTATGTTTGTGTGAACCCAGAGTATCTTGTTATGGGTTGATCAGAGATTCACCACGACCATGAATACATTTTAAGGAGTAAGAGGCTTTATGAAATACCAGGCAAGACCATGGATACTGTCCAGGAACATGCTAGAAACTCAAGATGCTCAGAGTATGACTCGGACATAATATTATTAACACATGGTTTATAGAAGAAAACACACACACACAAAGTTACAAGGCTTTTGGGGGTCAAATTAGCTCACATCCTACAGTGCCTAACTTTTACAACAGACATTCTACAGATGTCTCAGTTATCTCCAGCCAGCAAACAATATTTACAATAGTAAAAATGGCAGTTAGTTCCCGGGACCCATTGTCTTGCAAGAACAATAGAGGCAATAAAATTTATGACGATGGGCAGTTTCTTAAGATTAGCTCAACTATTCTGGGGAAGTCATCTATCTTAGATCAGTTCATTGACAAACCAGCAGCTTCCAAGCTGAAACAAATTTCTTATGGATTCTTTAAGTACAAATTGTGAACATGTTATTCACTATCAAAATCTCAGCTTTAGAACATGGAACAGCATATGGTTTGAAAAAACAGTGGTTGGAAAGTGTGAGGTCATTGCTGTGGTAAATTCTGAATTTAGTCATCACCAAAAAGAAACAAATTTCTTATGGATTCTTTAAGTACAAATTGTGAACATGTTATTCACTATCAAAATCTCAGCTTTAGAACATGGAACAGCATATGGTTTGAAAAAACAGTGGTTGGAAAGTGTGAGGTCATTGCTGTGGTAAATTCTGAATTTAGTCATCACCAAATAGGTCCTCCCCATGCCTGTACAATTCTCAGATTATAGACCAGTGGTTCTAAATGCTGTCCTTCCTAATGCTCTCACTGTTATCCCGTTGCTACTTCATAATTGTAAATTTCATACTGTTATGCATAGTAATTCAAATATCTGATATACAGGATATTTGATATGTGACCCTCTGGGGGGGGGGTCGGGACCCAGAGGTTGAGAACCACTGTTGAAGACAGTGCTGAGGAATGAGTTCTTCTAAGAGCTGCAGTAGTCTCATTTTCTGAAAGAATTGCTTCTTCTGCCAGCAGTGGCAGAAACTGTAGGCAGCCAGTTCAATCCCAAAGGCTCCTTTTGATGAACAGAAACTTGGTGTGGGAGTTGGGGTGAAGTGCTCAGCCCCAAATCAGGATTTTCAGTCCATAGTAGAAGTTACATGGATTTTTCTGGAAGGCACTTATGAGGGGCTTGACTTAGATGGTCAATGTCCCTTGAGCGTTCCTGTTGCTTGGAGTGTGGAAGTAGTTACTGATGTTGCTTCTACTATTATGGACTTTTAGAGCACTTTGAGTATAGAAGTGACTAGTATCTTGGGACGACAGTGATTGATCAGACTGCTTCTAGACTTTTATACATTGAGGGAGTTCAATGTCTTACTCTCTGCTGTGAATAGTGTTATGCCAGCAATCCGTCCAGATATACCAACCTCTAAAATGTTGTATGATGACATTCGATCTCTATCTATTAATAATTTTCCATTTTCTGGAAGTATCCATTATGGGTACAAAAAAACTCATTTGATGTGTGAATGTCTCTATATTGAATCTTTTATAGACAGATGGTTCCCAGAGAAACACTATACACAATTGCACAAGTGACTTAGTGTTTTAGGTGAGTAATGGCCACAAAGGCATACATGCTAACTGGGGCTGTGGCTCTTCCTGCATTTAAAAATGTTGAGGAAAATCTTTGTCCTTGAAGTGGATTTGAAACCACTGCCTGAGACCTAATCTTCAATTTTTCCTCTGGAAAAATGTTGCCTTCTGGTTCACGTTAGCATAGCGTTGAAACCAGGGAGTTTGGAAACATTTGTTTTGTTTTTCCTTTCTCTAGGCTCCATTAATTGGTTTACTGGCTTGTGTACAAATCTGTCGAGGTTTATGTTCACCTTGGATAAAAGTTACATATATTCTCACTTTGTTTCTTTAAGAGTTTTCATCTGTCAGGCTGATTAGATGCAGAATAGGTTGCAAGCTATGTTCTGATCAAAACCCCTGAGACTCGAAGCCAGTCCAGGAGGAAAGAGAGAGATGGTGGAGGAACAACAATGAGAACGTTCTGCTCAGGCTTCCTCAACACTGCCTGGCAGTCCCAAAGGAGCTCACTGGGACAGGATCTGAGTGCAACCTCTGTGTTTGACGAAGTCTGGATTTTCACTTCAAGTGTAAGTCACAGGAGCCCTCAAATGGCATGCTGCGCAGACTTCTTTCTCTCCCATGGTCAAAAATCTTAAAGAGGCCAATGTGTAACATTCTGTTTAGAGAAGAGGTTTATAAAGGAGCAGTACCCAACCCACCCCTGTCTCACAGTCTGTATAGCTGTTTTACCCAGAATCTCCATCAATATCTAGAATCAGCTTAAATAAAGTCACTGTGGGAATAAGTATTTGCCATACAGTTATGTCAAACAAGAATACTTTGGGTGCAAACTTCAGAAGATCTGACCATCAACGGATTAAACAAGCAATACAAATCATGCTACAGTACCCTGGAGTCAGGCAGTTGTGGACATTGGTGTAGCAGCTCTATGATATTAGTGTAATAAGGTGTTATAGATATGAGCCCCCATCTCTACCCTATTATATGAAAGGAAGAGAGGTACACGGAGTGACGGTGAATCAAGTTTCCAGTGTCAACAAAATCAGTTGTAGTTCAAACTGCAGAGTTGAAACTTTCCCTAAGAATGCAAAGGTCACCGAGTGTTTCCTACATTGCTACTGGGTAGCACAGGCTAGATATTCAATAAGCATGTTGAGTGCAGGATGAAGACCAAGGTGAGACAAGGGAGGTGCACGGCACAAGACTTAAGGAGATAGATACTCATTGCCTCTCTTCTTAAGGGTGAATAAATGTAGGGTTGATTTTTGTGGTCTTGAAAATGGAGTGACTCCTTCCACAGTGTGCTCCAGGCCCTATATACTCCTTAGACATTACTTCCTGTCCTTGCATTAGCAGTCCTCAGCCCAGTTGAATGAATTAAAAAAATAATAAAAATAAAATAAAGTTATGAAGTAGATATTTTATAATGGTGACTGTGCTGGCAAGTTTTGTGTCCAGTTAACACAAGCTAGAGTCTGTTTAGAAGAAGGAAGCTCAGTTGAGAAAATGCATTCACTTGATTGGCCCATGAGCAAGGTCGTGGTGCATTTTCTTGATTGATGGTTGGTACTCTGGGCAGCGCCATCCTTGGACTGGTGGTCCTAGGTGTCATATGAAAGTAGGCTGAGCAAGCCATAAAGAGCAAGCCAAAGCAACACTCCGTCATGGCCTCTGCATCAGTTTCCATCTCCAGGTTCCTGCCCTGTTTTAATTTCTGCCCTGACTTCCCTCAGCGATGGGCTGTGCTGTGGGTGAAAAGACAATTTTTTCCCCCCATTGCTTTGGCCATGGTGTTTTTCTCACAGCCATAGAGACCCTGAGACAATGATAACTTAGACATATTTTTCAAATATGTTACATCACAAACATGAAGAGTAGTACTTAATTTTCACCCTGGTATTAATAGAAAAGAATAAAGAATAGACTTCTGAAGAATATAGAGTTCATAGCACCACACTGAAATAACAGTCACTGAACTTTAGCACATTGCTCTTGACCTTCCATCCTCTAGAACTCTAGGAAATAAATTTATTTCTTTGTAAATTATCCAGTCTGTGGTATTTTACTAGGGGGGAGGGAAGGGAAAGAGAGAGGAAGAAACCAGTAGCAGATATAAGGAGGACACTATAGAATAGGTCTTAGAGCAAGCATTGGGCCTAGACTGTCAGAAGGAGAGATGCTTTTAAGCTGTTACCTCTGACCTCAGCTTGAGCCATTTGCTAAACCTGAGACCCTATCAGAGTGACTGAAAGGACAAACTTGTACTGAGAAGCCAGCCTGCCGACATGTGACATGAATGTGTAGGCTATAGACACCCAGAGGGCAGCCTCTTTCCACGCTATGTAGCAAGGGGAAGTGGAGCACATCTGGAAACCAGTTCGTCTCCACAAGCTTCAGGTGGCTCAAGACACCCAGAGGTCCACCAGCCAAGTGCCTTCCCGCAGTGGAGCCACTGTGATATGCGAGTATGTAGTGGAGAGATGGGGGATGTATTGGCTGGTTTTGTATGTCAANTTGACATAAGCTGGAGTTATCACAGAGAAAGGAACCTCCCTTGAGGAAATGCCTCCTTGAGATCCATGAATCTCTATGAGATTCTCAATTAGTGATCAAAGGTGGGAGGTCCCCTAGTGGGTGGTGCCATCCCTGGGCTTGTAGTCCTGGGTTCTATAACAAAGTAAGCTGAACAAGCCAGGGGAAGCAGGCCAGTAAAAAGCATCTCTCCACGGCCTCTGCATCAGCTCTTGCCTCCAAGTTCCTACCCCGAGTGAGGTCCTTTGGTGATGAACAGCAATGTGGAAGTGTAAGCCGAATAAACCCTTTCCTCCCCAACTTGCTTCTTGGTCATGATGGTTTGTGCAGGGTTACAAACCCTGACTAAGACAGAAGAGAAAGAGAAGGAGACAGTTTGAGCATCATGAAGAGAGGCAGAACTGATGACTCCAGGGTGGAGAGAAGTAGTCTGATTTAAATGGTTAGCCCTGCCACCAGAGGCCATGGTGAAGTCCCAGCCTGTGCTGCCACTGAGGGCCATGTCTGGGTCCATGGTCATGCAGCAGCAGGGGTCTGCATAGATGTCTGTGGCTCACATTATCACTGAAGACCATGCAGACAATCCTTGTCGAGGTTGCCCCCCTGAGACCATATTGAGGTCCAAGGGCTGAGCAGACTTGCCTTGTCCCCCACTGGCTGTGGCACTCTGGGGAACTGGTATGAATGAGCTGGCCCAGAGGTCATGAAAGTGGGAGATCTGGCCTTGCCCCTTGCCAGCTGAGGTGCTGGGTAAGCCACACAGGGCAGTGCTGGAGAGCTCACCTTCACATGTTGGTCTAGATCTAAAGCTGCAGGTTCTCCATGACACAGGGCAACAACAGGATATCTGCTTGAGTTACCTCTGTCCCAGGCTGACCTTGAACTCAGGAATTGGCCTGCATTTGTATCTGCCTGACTTTGTATCTTTCTGCCAAGCCAGTTCATAGTGCAGCTGCCTCTATTCCTTTAGATCCATGAAGTCCCTAATACAATTGATATTGCATCCTTACATTTTTTGCATAATTGAAAAATTATATCCATTTCAAATAATATATATATTAAGGGCTGTCCTGAAGATCCCGGCTTTTACCATTTTGCTGACACATTAGCCACACCTTCATCTTCTGGACTTCTGCTGTCTCTAATTACCATGAAGTCATTAACCTTAACTGGAAGGACATTCCTTGAAGAACCCTGAAAACAGTGTACAAACAAGCCTTATGCTCTTGGCAGCCATGGACACTTGTGGAGGCCCAAGTATACTCGCCCTGTCCCAGGGGCAGGAGCAATGTCATTCTGTCCTCACCAAGACCATGGGGTCCCCAGGGGGAGAGAGAAGGGAAGGTGGAGGGAGGGAGGAAAGAGGGAGGAGG
>NC_034600.1:56074329-56078650 GCF_900095145.1 Mus pahari
GAGGGAGGAGGGAGGAGGGAGGAGGGAGGAGGGAGGGAGCAAGGAGAGATAATTCAGTTTGCAGCCATCAAGTAGTACTAAGACAACCCAATGGAGTGGAGAAGTGCAGGTGGGATCTTATTGACTCTTTATTCCCTACAGGTCAGCCTAAAGACAACCTTTAAGAAGAAAGGAAGGAAGGAAGGAAGGAAGGAAGGAAGGAAGGAAGGAAGGAAGGAAGGAAGATTAATGCAGAATAGACTTGGTAAACTTGTGTGAGAACAGTTTGGAGAAGGAAGACAAGTAAGAATCCTGAATTTTAAATAAAAGAAAAAAAATCTGAGGTTATAGAAAAGGGCACATGTCTGCTTTCATAAGCAGGAAAATAGTAAAGATAAAAGGAAGACACATTTGTCTCTGTCTCTTTTATCTATCTATCTATCTATCTATCTATCTATCTATCTATCTATCTATCTATCCTCTATCTCTATCTATCTATCTATCATCTATCTATCTATTTATCTATCTATCTGTCATCTATCTATCATCCATCCATCCATTTATTTGTCCACCTCTCTGTATGTTTAAAAACTTTATGACACATATCACTCTTTTCTCTTTTCACATGATAGTCAAAATAAATTTATTTTTATTGTAAAAGAGAAAGAAAAAGAAAGGAAGGAAGAAAGAAAGAAAGAAAGAAAGAAAAACAAATGCTCTCAGAATCAGATTCCTGCAATTTCAACTTTCCACTTCTCATCAGACAAGAACACTGGAAATCCAGGCTGAGAATGCTGTCAGGGGCAGCAGCCAGCTGTGCAAAAGAGCAATGGAGTGAGCAAGCCAGCTTGGCCCCAGGGCATCAGTCTCCTTTGTGGCTGGCTACTCCACTCAGCCTCTTTTCCAGATCTCCCAGTCACTGCCTTCTGCTGCCCTGTGGATGTTCCCTTCACTTGCCATTGTGGGTGTAGCTGGGCCAGGGTACGGAGAGGCAGAGGCAACCAACAGCTTTGGAACCCTAGTCCTCCCTTCCCCTCAAACTTCAAGTTCAGTCACTTGCCATTTTAAATGACTCCATCACTGTCTAAAGGGTCCAGGCGTCATATTGGATGCACCAGGCTTCGCTTGGTCACACACCTTATCTTCTGTACCTTCTCTTCAATGTACCCACAGGGTTTTCCGCATCACTGTTCTTTCCTTTTTGTAAGCACTGTAGTCCACCTTCATCCCTCAGTCTCGTCCTAAGCTCTTTTGAATTGGAAGTCAGTCACCTGGCTGGCTTTACACTTCCCCATATCTCTCCTTCCAACACTTCCTTTCAATCTCCACCAGCCTTCCATGGTTCAGCAGTTAAGACCACTTGCTGCACTTCCAAAAGACCCAAGTTCAGATCTCAACACCGATGTCAGGCAACTCACACCTACCCACAACCAGATTCAGAGCATCCAGCTCTCTCCTGTCCTCCGTGTGTACCCTTACACATGGGACATACATGCACATAGACACATACAAAGGGAACAAAAATAAAAATTGGTCCACTTATGTTATTTACACTTCTGCTTTGGCCAAAGTGTGTGGTACAGCAGTTGTCTAAAATATATAGTGCTCTGCCTTGTCGGACCCTCATAGCTCTAGCCTTGATAACTTTTACCTTCTATTATGAGTAAAATGTAGGCATTGTTTCTTTTCTGATGTCTCACAAAGTCCGTGTGCTGAGCTGTTGAAATGAACTATAGCTCAGTCATGGAACTAGAGGAGGATTCCAGGCCATCTGTGTCCTCCGTTGCCCCACACCTAGCAAACTGGGCAGAGGTAATGAATGTCTCAGACATCCATTGAAGGCATGGACTGAACTGTGCCTCTGATAAGAGAACTGTGCATATGCTGAGCCAACACATGGTGGTGCTGTGGTCACATGCGTCGGGAAGGACTCCCTTGTAGGCCAGGTCCGACCTGACATGTTATACTGTTGTGCTCAAAGAGTCAGAAGGGGTCTTTTGGATTCAGAAATACTTTTGTGGGGGCTGTGATATCAGTGACATCATGATATTGTGTCCAGAGGCTGCGTGTGCCATTGAAACCTCAGAGCTTGAGTGTGTGTTACCCTTCTTTATCAGACTCTATCCTGCCTTCCTTTCAAACCCCAGGTCCTGAAAAAGTTTTTGTCCTGTTCTGCTTTAATATTAGGCCTCAGAATTCAAATTAAGACCTTGGTTCTTTCAGGTGCCCCTCTTCCCTTCTGTCCTGAGACGGTACATTGAAAAGAGGACATAACATAGTGAATATTGGCTGTTTGTCGATGAGTCAAGGGAGCAAATTATGGAGAAGGATGCTTAATATGGGCATTTCAAACACCGTGGTTGGCTGTAATTTCCCCCCTGAATTTAACAAGTAATATTCAGAGATATCTGCCTACATCATCCCTGGTAGAATTGGCCCTGGAAGACGGAAGTAGTCCCAGTATCTGCTCTTCCCAAACTCTGTTTTCATTTTGAGTAAGAGAGTGCCAGAAAAATTCACTCACAATTTCTTACATGTTGATACACACGGTGGAAGAGAAAGAGTTCTGCTAGGACTCAAAAGCCCAAATGACTGCTGCTTGAGGGCACCTGCAGGAAAGTTATTTTACCAATCTATACTTTGATTCCTGTTCCTAGTGTGCACCCACCACTCATGCATTAAAAGCTTAATTCTAAAGTTTACATTTTAATGGTGCTTTTGAGTAGGACCTCTGAGATAAAATTAGAGTTAAAGGAAACCCACAGGTAGGATCTCCATATTGGCTATAGTATGGCTTGACAAAAGAGAAAAGGGTCCTGGAGCTAGCATGCTTCTGTGATGCCTCTGTGTCCCTCATTAGATGCTGAGCAGATCCTGGTGCTGTGTGTTCTCTGGCCCATATTGTCAGAAGCAGTGGATAATGGAAACTTTGGGGGTAAACTCATATTCACCAGGAATGGGTTTAAAGAGATAAGACCAGAGCCCAGATCTCTAGGCTTTTGGTCTTGGGTTTTTTCCACTGAAGTAAGAGCTATGTGAACTAAGTCTGGAGTGCCCAGGTTACCTTCTTCTATTTCTGAGTATTTACTATACAATCAAAAACAAATGGAGAAAGGTATGTGTGTGTGTGTGTGTGTGTGTGTGTGAGAGAGAGAGAGAGAGAGAGAGAGAGAGAGAGAGAGAGAGAGAGAGAGAGAGAGAGAGGGAGGGAGAGGAGGAGAGGGAGAGGAGGAGAGGGAGAGGGAAATTGGTTTATCAATTTTCTTATAAACCTTGTTAGGTATTGAGGTGTATTAACCTCCTAAAGGGAATCTATGAGCTACTGCTAAGAATCTCTAACACTCATATTCAGAAGCCCAGTGAAAACAGAAGCAACAGAAGTTAGCATTTAATCCAAGTTGGAGAATCTTAAATGTTGAATCAAAGGCATATGGAGCATTATAAATAAAAAATAATATAGAGCACACACAATTTGTTCAAACAAGGGAATGCTGAGAAGAGAAATTTACTATTAAATAATGGTGCAGGATAAATGGCCTCTGGCATTTCCGTGTGTACCCACCTTCTGATTTGTTTAAACTTAGCCTCCTTAGCAGCTTCTGCACTCTTTCTTATGTCCCTTTACCTGACACCTTTCCCTTCTCTATAAGGACCTATTTGTATGGTGGGAGAAAGGCTTTGGAAGGATCAAAGCATATTGGGAAATGGCTGTGTACTTAGTTAATGTCCACAGGGAAGGAAGTGGGTGTCTTTGAAACTTGATAAGTTGCAAATATGCCAGGAGCACAATTGGGGTAGTCAAAAATGGCAAATTCTGGGAAGGTTGAGCCTGGACCCTGGAGGCACGTAGACAGAAAGCTGTGAGTTTCCTTTTGTCAATCAACTGCCCAGACAAAAGTAGGCAGTAGGGTGTAAAACTCCGTTAACCTGCTGTGGATTCTCCCTCAGATGGCAGGGACAGCACGCCATGACCGGGAGATGGCAATCCAATCCAAGAAAAAGCTCTCCACAGCCACGGATCCTATTGAAAGACTGAGGTTGCAGTGCCTGGCCAGGGGTTCTGCAGGCATCAAAGGACTTAGCAGGTAGGATGGTGTCTTGGTTATTTATTTCTATTGCAGTAACAAGCCATTATGACCAAAGCAACTTATGCAAGAAAACATTTAGTTTGGGACTCATGGTTCTAGAGGCTTAGAGTCAATGACCATCACGGCAAGGAACATGGCAGCAGGCAAGCAGGCATGGCTCTAGGGTAGTAGCTGAGAACTCACTCACACCATGATCCACAAACAGAAAGGAGGGAAGGAGGAAGGGAGGGAGAGGGAGGGAAGGAGGGAGGGAG
>NC_034600.1:56078845-56117016 GCF_900095145.1 Mus pahari
AGAGAGAGAGAAAGAGAGAGAGAGAGAGAGAGAGAGAGAGAGAGAGAGAAACTGGCTGGGTATGTCCACAACTGGGAACCAAAGATTCAAAGGATTTTAAGGGAGCCATTCTCTTTCAAACACCCACAGTTGGGGATGCAAGGAAAGGAAGTGGAAAGATCTGAATTGGCTGGGAAACTCTTGCACTGATGCTGTGGTATTGGCCAAATCATTTCCTCGTAAGGTCTCAGGTTCTTATCTATGAAATGAATTGTTTGAGAAATGCCCTCATGAAACATTTGATGCTTAACCCCAAATTTGCAAAGCATGCGCCTTTTCCAAGGGAGGGATGCTCCTGGAGCAATGTGGGTAAAGGAAACCACAAGTCGGAGTGAGTGCTTGGAAGGACATGGAGGAAGGCCCTCCCCAGAGCTGGGGCAGAGGAAGGAGGTGGATCAGTGACTAAAGAATTTGGAAAGCAGGCATGGTGGCACATACCTGTTCTCCCAGCACTTGGGAGGTGGCGAACAGATCACCAGCAGTCCAGTGTCTTTTTCTCTGGCTATATAATGAGTTAAGCCCAGCAGCCTCAGCTACATGAGATCGCCTCTAAGAGTTTTCTCCCAGCCAGGCTGTTGTGTCTTATTTGTTTCTGTAACTGCTCATGGGATAACTTGAGTGTTCGTTCCTGGTAGCATTCTATGGGTCAGGTGATTCTTCTTCTATTCTCTGATATTTGAGTGGGAATAGAAGTGAAGACTGAAAATCCCAAGGAGAAAGGACACTGTGAGCCCCCTAAGGCTCTTGTGTGTATTTTAACAAATTATATTGAATATCCAACATAAGCTTGGCCTTGGACATCATGGGTGGACAAGCTTCCGTAGGCTGCACAGGGGGACAGAATAAGAGAGTAAGCATGGTCTAAATGTGCTTTCAGTGGTACAAGCAGTGGGGAACTTTGTTATTAAGGTCCCTGCCCCATGACTGGATGGCTTTCAGAGCTCATTGCAAGATGGGAGATTCCTTTTCTCAGGGGGATTCCCTGTCTTTGTCTATCTGTGTGTCCCTGAATACAGGTGGTTGGCTTTGACTGGCTTTGTATAAAAAGTGACCTTATCAGAGCTCCCTGAAAGAGTGCATAACTCAGCACACATGGCTCCCCCTGGCTTCCCTCCTACGTGATAATTAGGTGCCGTACTATAACCAATCAGCCCTTCCTGCTCCTTTGATGACAGGAACAATTAGCTCCTCCCACTCATCTCCCTAGGAAAGCCCTTATATACCCTATACATTCCTAAACAATAAAGTAGACCCATCTCACTGAAGCAGTCTCCAGACATCATTCCATCTATACTCAAGGCTGTCTGAACCCTGATTTCTATCTCTGCTCCCTTTCTCCATTCAGTGATGGTGGTGGTGCGCTTTTCTCACTACCTGCCTCAATGTTCTGGGTTCCCGAAAGAAAGAAACACATATGCAGCCTTATATTTTAATATGCCTTAATAGCTCAATGGTTGAGCTACTCCAAAACCTCCACATGGCTAGCACCCTCTCCACCCCAATATTCCTGAATTTTTACTTACTAAAACCTATATTCCATCTTGGCTGCCCTGGACCCAGGCCGGCAGCCCTCCTGGGACACGATCCCCAACTCTTACATGTTGGCAGTCTCTCTGTCCTACACTTCTCAGGTCTGGATTTTCTCATTTCCCAGCATGGTGGGAAATCCTCCTTCCTCTCAGTCCCCTTGTCCAGGAATCCTAAAGTCCCACTTCTGTCTCCCTGCCCAAGCATTGGCCACCAGCAACTTTATTTACCAGTAAGAACTAACTGGGGATAGGGACCCTCAGCATCTTACATACGGATTCTTGTACAATTTTGGGAACCTAATTAGCAAAATACAAATGTTAGACCAAATCCACAATATTTATCACTTATATCAGTCCACTTACTATAGAAGGAAAATTTATTCATTAACTCACCTAGTTGAAGAATGCTAGTAGAGTTATTGTTGCCTAGTAAACTCTTTATACTGTAAAACAGATGGGCACTGCCACCATGTAGCCCATGTCTGTATGGTATGTTTATTCAATATTCAAAATGTTCTTTCTGGTTTATTTTTTTTTTTATTTTTTTAATTTTTAAGTATATGGAACTCAAAGGAAGAAGAAACTGAAAAGTTATTTATTTTCTTGTTTTGCATTGCCATTCAGTGTAGATGGTCTCATTATGGTGTTTTATATACCCATGCATCATCCATTTTCCTACTCCTTGCTGGTCTCCTTTCTCCTGACTGTCAGGCATCAGCTTCTAAGTCATTTGCATCTGAATCCCTCATGGAAGAACTAGCAAAGAGAAAATTGCAAGTTGTAACTTAGAAAATGCAGATTTAGCTTTAACTAGAAACGAAGGACCAGCAGTGTAGACTTTTATGGAAAAGTGAGACCCAGAGCGGTAATAAGTTACACTCAAGTTACACAGCTGCTGTTATGGCAGAGCTAGAAGGCAAGCTCATCTCTTTGAAATCCTAAAGTATAATTCTGTCTCTTAAGAGAGAAAAACATAATTCTTGGGGCTTTTGTATAGGGAGTGGGGTACCGTGGGAAAGAAGGGAAAGGGTGGGAAAGGGTAAGATAATAACAGTGTGTTATGAAATTCGTAGAAAGATCTTAAACACCACAAAGAGCAATGAGAAGATATATCATCTCTTCCATAAAAGTCGTAAGTACCTTGCGTTTGGGATGGTTAAATTCCTTGGCTATAATCCATGTGTTTCTAAGCAGAGGCTTCCTGTAGACAAAGTAGCGTCCATACAGTTTATGTGTTCAGTGCACATATGCTGGAGGAATTAGAAGCTGTATTTATTCTCAATATTAGGTTCTAGAGCTTTTACCAGAATTACTATGGTAAACTATGATTCAATTGCGTGTCTGTATTTTTTATTTTTTGCCATTTCTTTAAGTAGAAGACAAGGAAACTAAGGGTTTATTCGCAACCATGGATTTCTGAAAGGTTCCCTATGTTAGTTGCTATTCATTATTATAACAAGGTAATAAGCCTACGAGGAGGAAAATTCGTTTTGGCTGACGGTTTCTGAGGCTTCAGTCTAGGATCATGGAACTTTGTTGCTTTGGGCCTGTGGCAAGGCAGTGCCTCAGCCCAGGGAACAGGCAGTAGGGTTAAATATCCCTTGCAAAGGCGTGACTGCAGTCATCTGACTTCTTTCCACGAGGCCTCTGCAGGCATCACTAACCTCCAGTTGCACACAGCACCCGACATCCAAGCCTTCACACCTAGATCTTCAGGAGACAGAAAGATCCAAACTATTGTCGGTGCCACCTACTTAGAATCCAACAGTGCAATTGTAGCCTTCTCTGTGCGTTTGTAAGTCCATGCACGCGTGTGTTTGAAGGTTTGTTTTCCTGTATGAAGTACCAAGGAAAACCTCTGCGCTTGGTAGTGAGGCTGGGAGGTAAGCCTAAAGCTTTCGTATTGTACTTTAAAGACAGAGGGGTGGTTCGCTCTTTACATCTTCACACTTACACACTGTTTTTGTGTTTTTATCTATTTTTTTTGCTATTATTTTTATTTCTTATTGTTATCTTCAGAGTGTTTCGGATTATGGATGACAATAACAACCGAACCCTTGATTTCAAAGAATTTTTGAAAGGCTTAAATGATTACGCTGTGGTCATGGAAAAAGAGGAGGCAGAAGAACTTTTCCGAAGATTCGATAGAGATGGCAGTGGAACAATAGACTTCAATGAGTTTCTTCTCACATTGAGGGTATGTGTGAGCTCTGGTGAGGGTTCAGTATTGATAGCGTAGCAGAAGCCAGGGGCCTTGAACCACTCATTGCCGTGAACATGTGTAAGTGAAGGATGTTTGGACAAAAGGGTCTACTGTGTTTTCACTGTGACACACCGTAGCTTCCAAGACAGGATTGTTGTCATTGTTTCTTACTTATTTACTCATTTGCTTGTTTATGATTTCTGGTTTCTTTTGAGGGGGGGGAGGTTGAGGGACAGAGGGGAGGTACGAAGGGACAGGGAGCTGAGTGGGATTGGAGTGCATGATGTGAAATTCAGAAAGAATCAATAAGAAGTTAAGAAAAATAAAAGAGTAAACATGGTCCCCCACCATACTTCCATGGATCAATATTTCCTGCTGAGGAGCTTGGCTTTCTTGTGCTTTGGGTTGGCTACTTGAAGGATGTGTTTTCAGAGCTTGCTAGTACATTTCAGAGGGTGTGGGCCGAAGACTGCGGAGTAGCTGAGGGACTTTCTGAGACATCTCACTTAGTGGTAGGCTGGCAATTTCACATCAGTGAGGGGAATAAGTAATCACGTCTGCTACGGAAGAGGCTCATTAGCATGTGCATTTCTCCATGCATGTGTGTGTGTGTGTGTGTTTTTTTTTAATTTATCTAGCCCCCAATGTCCAGAGCCAGAAAAGAGGTGATCATGAAAGCTTTTAGAAAGTTAGACAAAACTGGAGATGGGGTTATAACCATCGAAGACCTTCGTGAAGTTTATAACGCTAAACATCATCCAAAGTATCAAAATGGGGAATGGACGGAGGAACAAGTCTTCAGGAAATTTCTGGATAACTTTGACTCACCCTATGATAAAGATGGATTGGTAAGTGAGAGAGATGAATCCAGACGCAGTTTATTTACCCAAATTGAAATTGTAAGTAAGAAATAGGTTCAGAGCCTAACAAAGCTCAACACGTGGACAAAATAACTGTTACAAACAGAAGAAAACATTTCTTTGGGGCCACATGAACTGTTGAAAGCTAAAGTGATAAAATATTCATTTCAACGTGTAATGAGACGGGCATCGCTTTCTTGGTAGGGGATCCATGAGCTACTAATTACTCATCATGGAAAATGTGTTGTTTTGAACATCAGCCCATCTCATCGTTGCCGGATTCCCCGCGCACAGCTTAGCTATATTCTCATGAAGTAGATTACAATAAAAGCATGCTTGATTTAAAATGGGACCAAGATGCTTTGGAGCAGACTCACAAGGCCTTCCGGATGTTTGGCTCCTATTCTCTTGGCCTTAGGAGCATCATTTGCCTTCACACTTGCCTGTGTGAAAAGAGGCTGTTGGTAAAAGGGAATCCCAGAGAGCAGAATTTACCCTGACTCACTCTTTAGTCCCTTTTGAGATTAGCCTGCACATCTAAATGACAGTGAACTTCAGGACAAAAGCAACTCCATCCCCATTGGTTGTTACCTTCAAGTATACAGCATGGTGTATACTGGGAGAGATGGAATAAGATGCATCAGCAACCTGTTTTAACCACTTGGAAGCAGTTTTTGTCTTAGATGAACTGAGATTTACAGGGTTGGGGGGAGGGGAGTCCCTCTGCCTCAGCAGCAGTGGCAACAGCAGCAGCAGCAAGATCAGAACCTTTGAACCTTCAGGCCATACCAGAAAAGGTAACTGGGACAGTGACCAGGGATAGGGCTTATGATAAGAAACCTCCCCGCTCTGTAGGGAGTTTCCCCCTCTCTTTCCCAGAAAACCTGATGACTTGGCTTATTATCACTGGGTGGGAGGTAAGAAGGGGAAGTTCCCTTCCTGCTGACGTTTTTTGCAGACAGACATGGAGAAGTAGCTGAAGTCCTGTCTTGTAGGTTGAGGAATTGTGTGCCAGATACAAGAGAGTCCCAGCTTCTGTTGGGCAGCCAAATTATCTAGGACAGAAAAAACAGAACAGCACGTTTCCTCTAGTACTGCTGTCTTTGATCTCCAAGATGTCAGAGAAAAATAGCCAACTGCCATTTCCCCTAATAGCTCAGCTCTACATGATCCCTGTTGTCTCTGGTTCCTTCTGCAGGTGGTTCCTCTTTGTCACAGGGGAAATGTCAGCTGCCCTTGTCTCTAACAAGTTCAAGTAGCCATTTGTGATTCAACTGATTTAACGTCCCCATTTCATCCCCTTCTGACATTTATCTTAATCTGCCATGGTGATCTCTCAAATTCTCAAAAGGTTATTGAGGTTTTTTTTTTTTTTTTTTGGTAGTGACAATATTTGATGTTGCTTGAGTATCATAAGCCTGGTAATGTAAAATATTAACTGTTTCTTATCAGTGTGTGTGTGTGTGTGTGTGTGTGTGTGTGTGTGTGTGTGTGTGTGTTAAAATGGAGATTACTGGCTATACTGAAGAACCACAGAACATGACATTTGGGAAGATGTACCCTAAATCTTTGCATACTTGCTGTAGGTGTATGTCCATATTTAATGTATGCTCACACACCCCCATATTTGAGATTCTTACATATAAATCGTATAAAAAAGCTTATTTTTATTACTAAACTGAATATATACATAGCCTTATTTAATATAACAATAAATCTGGACAATATTTATTGGGCACTTATCAACTAGCTATTTGCTAAGGCTTCACAGATATCTTATTTAATAGATATAATAAATATGTTCATCAGAGTGATTCAAACTTTTGTGGCTTCTGGGAATTGAACCCAGGTGCTCTAAAAGAACAGTCAGTCCTCTTACTGCTGAGGCATCTCTCCAGCCCTCAAACTTTTATAGTTTTAATAACATCCTAAAACCCAAAAGATATTGTAGACAAAATAATACCACCCTATGAGGAACACTTTCACATAGAGAACAATTCCCATGTTACGTTATTTATTTGTATTTACAGACTCATTACCACAGATCCACTATTCACTGAATTCAGGGTCATTTTTCCTAAAGTCTTTTACTGGTCTTGAGGAGAGAGGTTTGGGGAAGATTATAGATTTGGTTAGCTTATTGCTTTTTTGTTTTGGTTTGTTTAATTTTCCTGTTTGTCAGTGAGCTCCAACATGTACATGAAAGAGACACTAATGGTTCCAAAGATTAGTGGGACAGATTAAGCTATTACAGACTAGAAATAAGTCTTCAGTTATTTATCAAGTTTCTTTCTTGTGATGATTTTATCTTTTGACTTAGAAGCTGCCAGCTCCTACTAACTTATGAGATTCCCCCATCCCCCACCCCCAAAGTTCTATGAATCCTGACATAGATAAACACATCTGCTGATATCCCTGGCCGTCAGTCAAATGCACACAGTGGAGAAGCGGGAGGGCTTGGAAGAGAGCTTCAGAAGGTAGTGTTTTTGCTTACTCTCATCCTTGAATGAGGAATTCATACTAGAAACTCACACAAATGCGTGCGTTTTATTAGAAGTCACTCTCTTTACCCACAGGACAGAGCATTTCTTGAAAGACAAGAAAGACATCGCTTATCCTGATATTGTACATAGCCTGCCTCTGACATGTGCCAGAAAGACAGTATTAACTGTAACTGAAGGACACATATTTCCTATTTTGAGTCTAGTCTCTTGTGTCTGAACTAACAAGCCCCAGTTCTTAAAGAAAAGATGTCACCCCATGATTCTCTCCCTCTCTCCACTTAGGATGGCTTGGATATTATCAGGGGTCACCTCTCCTCCTGCCCTGAACCACTCTTACCATGATCTTGAACTTGGTTTCATCTTGACTTTTCTTTTAGGTTTGTTCCTCACACAGCTGTAATCCCACAGGAATAAATCCTTGGTGGGATTGCCCTTTTCTCTTTACAGGGTTGGAAGGGCGGCCTCCATTAAAACAAGAAGCGAAGTGTTCTTTTTCTTTCTGACTTTTCCACTACAGGTGACCCCCGAGGAATTCATGAACTACTATGCAGGTGTAAGTGCATCCATTGACACTGATGTGTACTTCATCATCATGATGACAACGGCTTGGAAGCTCTAAAGACCTGTCCCTGGAAACCAGGCCATGCATGCATGCAGTCACGTGACTCCAAGTGATTACGCTCCACCCCCCCAAACTCAGAATGCTCTATAATTCACTGTTATAATTCACAGACTCTTCTTTGCCAACACACTGTATTTTCTAGGCTGATAAGAGGGCAGAAATAAAGTCACTAAGTAATTAACTATGAGCTTGCCTCCTTTAAAACTGTTTCCTTATCTCTAAAATGAGAATTATGAAATTTATATCTCTGAATTTCCTAACACTGTTGCTGATTCACACAGGTGCATAATTAACTTGGCTTGTCTCCCTTTGTCATCAATGATCTCATGTTTGCCCTGAAAACCAGTATATTTTCACCTTTAAGCCAGGTATGAGAATACCTCTATTTATATAGTAAAATCTTAAGGGTTTTGGTCTCAATTTGGGTATCAGAAAGAAACAATATACTAGGTTCATAATTTATCCAAGCCAATCTGGAGGTTCACTCCTTGTTTTGACAAATAGGTTGAACTTGACCATTGGTTTGCTTGTTCCTTTTGTCTTTAAAAAGATGAATGTGAGAGTGGAGACCATTTCTTTGAATGGTAGACCAGTGGCTTCTCAGTGTTTCCTTGTGGTTGGAGTTCTGAGCCTGGGCTGGAATCTACTTTATGTGGAACAGCTTCACTGTGATAACTAGCAAACTTCCCTTTTGTGCAATGTTTAACTCTTATCTGCTGTCAGCCAACATTGTTGACAATTCTATCCACCCCAAGAGGATGGGTGTGGCACAGACTAAAATCAAGAGCATGCCAAAGCCGAGTTTCCATCTTGCCAGTTCATGACTCCTCCTTCTAGCACTCAGCCCTGCTCACATAGTATTGACATGAGAGAACCAATCCACAAGGGGCTAATGTATACATACAGGAAGCCACAGAAATGAGAGAAATAGAGCCTGAAGCTACAATTCCTATGCTGCATGACTGTGCTCAGAGACACAGACACTGAGCAGCCTGGGGTTGTGGTGCTGGGAGGAATTCTAGTTGCTTTTGTTGTTTGGAAGTCCCTTGTAGAGATCCCATTTCTGACTGACCCTAGGCATTGGCTTATGGACATAGATTTGGTTAATGGTGTCTTCGCCATTATGATTTTAAGAGGCTCCATAAAGTGGGTCTCAAGATGCTTTTTTTTAAAAAAAAATTTTCACCCCACCTCCATTACTTAAATCTTATCTTATATGCTTCTCTAAGTTGGTAATAGGAATGATATTGATTTAAAACCTGTGTTGCAAATTGAGAATTATATCAGTTCTTTTTCTTTGCTTGTTTGTTTTTGATCTAATACAACTCACAGCAGGGTCTTTATTCCATTCAAATTAGTGGTGGAGAAGCCTCAAATATCTATTGGGGCAAGGCTTTATAGTAAGCAGCAAGTGAGAATAAGTGTGCAAGCATCCAATTGGAAAACTACTGAGGCCTTTAACATAACTGGTTGATGCTGGAAGTCAAATTATAAACTTAATTTCTGCTCCCATCTGCATTAGTGGTCATAGGCTGGGGGTGGCCTTGTAACCTGGGGGTGCAGGTTTGTTGGGGAAGTAACCTGGAGACATTGGTCTTGTTGGGAATTAGCCTAGAGACTGGAGCTAGGCTTGGGTTTTGTTGGGGGCCAACTTGGAAACTAATGGTAGGTACCAGCCTGTTCGTTTACCTGAGTTCAAACTAAGGTCAGGTTCTCTAAAATGGAGTCTGAACTTAAAAGATTTGGCCTCTCAGAAGAAAATAGTGAGGCTACATATCAAACATTTACTGGAACAGGGACATTTTTGGACTCTGTGGCACAATTAAGGATATCAAAAGAAAATTAGGTGACTCTCTCAAATCTTGCTGTTACTGCCTGGAGGAAGATATCCTCTTCTGAGTCACAAATCTAAGCTTTGACAGACATCCAATAGGGGAGAGAAGAGCCCTATGCTGATGCTAACATGGATTGTCTCAGGAATGCAGTCACAAAAATAATTCCTAATGAAAAGGTGACAGGTATGTTGTTGAGAAAATTAGTTTACAGAAATGCTACTAAAACATGCAGAGACCTGCTTAGGCCTGTAAGGCATTCTGGAAAAATTACAGATTTTGTTAGTCTCTGTGTAGACTTTATACCCTTTCTGGCCCAAGGGCTTGCAGTAGCTGCAGCCTTTCCAGAGACTTTTCCATTTCAGAATGGAGGGCCTGGGATAACGATCCAAGTTCTAAACTTTGTTTTAATTGTAGATATCCCAGACATATAAGCTATGAGGGTCCTCATAGGTTTATCCTATCTCTGATTCATTCTATGAAATTATTCTCTGATTTGTGATTTTTACTGACTCTCAATTAGTCATCACTTTCAAACAGGGTTGCTTCCTTCTACAAACTAACTTTACTCTCATTGTATAGGATTAAAGGTGTGTACTAAGCACATGTCTGTATTCTTACCAGAGCGGTTAAAGGTATATCATTCCAGCTATATCATACAGACCTTGAAGGTCACTGGATATGATCCCTTGCCAGAGCAGCTATGTTACTGGATTAAAATTCCTCTGCTTTCTATTTAAGTCAAAAGGCATACATATTTACTATTACAATAGAAACAATTATCAATTCCTTAAACTAAATATTGTCAATGTCCTTATGAAGGTCTGCTGACGCAAGGATTCTTCTTAACAGAAATCCTGATTATCTCTCATTTAGCTAATGCCCATTTCATTATTAAGGGTTTCCAGACTGCCAGTATGATGATTGATCTGTCTATTTTCAGTCAGGTTTTTGAGCTGCCCGCAAGTTGGGGGTGGAGGTAGGGAGAAGATTTCTGCATCATCTCTACTTCAGTTCCTTTGTATACACACACACACACACACACACACACATATATGGATTGTAATTTACCCTATAGTCACTGTTGCAGTAAATACTGCAATAGCTTTTACAAGTAATGTTTCTATCCCTTCTACTCCTACTCTTAGTCTTAAGGGATCTGAAATTGAGTTTCCAATTTTTAATGCAGGCAAAGTCTGTCTATAAGTAAAATTTTCTTTGGGCTTACTGTGATTTGCTGTCTCAGAGGCTTCTGGGTCATTCCTTTCTCAGGTTCCAGGCTCCCACTGTTTTGGAGTCTCCCAATTGTGATTTTCTTTGGTTGCCCAGCTGAACTTAAAGAACTAATATGACCTCTGGAAACAATATCACGTGGATTTCTTCTATGTGGCTCTTTGCCCAATGTCTCCTGTCCTCTGAAACTTGTCTGTCAGATGTCCTTTGTGTTGGTGGGGTTTCTTCTTTCACAATCACGTTGGGCACCAGATGTAAAAGCGACTGCTATTCACAAAATCTGATTGTCATCTCAGTGGCTTGGTACTGAATAAGCTCATTCTTTCAAGTTCTTTCTGAACTCTGACTGGCTGGTACAACTCAACTGTGGGTCAAATTACACTCCAAGCTGACTGGTTCAAACTGGCTTCTCACTACTTTGCTCTGCTTTGAAAACTGCTTCTGAGTTCCATGAAATGAACTTCTGTTGTGGGATATAATAAAAAACGAACCAGCACGTTCCGACACTTGAGCTGGCAACTCTCAGCCCCCATCAACCAGGCAATGGCCGACCTGTTTTTATCTTGCGGAGATTCTGACTGAACTCCACAATCTCTCCAGCTAGCTCACTAGGTTCCCACTGGTGAGTTGTTGCCACGCCAACCCTGTGCTTCAAATCCCCCATGGCCTTTGTGGTGCACCTCAGGCAAACCCATGCTTGGACCCTTACCTTTCTCTCTTGAACCCAGAGGAGCCCCCCTCTGCTGTCTTTGTTCCAAAAAAAAAAAAAAAAAAAAAAGCTGTATCAGTTCTTTATTAGTGTGTCTTGCTTTGCTTCTTGTTAGGGAAGCTCAACTTACTTATCTTAATACTGACTGGAAAAGAGGCCTTTATCTTGAGTTTGGGCGTGAATATCTTCATGTCATAGGAAGCAAGCCTCTCCCCTTCCCCCATCCCATTAATTATATAAGCCATATTTCCCATTGACTTTACTAACTAGTCTTTTTAGAGAGGGGCAGGGCAACCAATATCAAATGTAACAAGAAAATATTTATAAGTCATATAGGAAGCCCAACTATGCAGGAAGTTATCATTTTTAAAGCATGTACCCTGAAAACTGTGGCTCGGGAGAAGTCTCCTGTGTCCTAGGCATGGTGGATATAAGCCTACTGCTCTAGATAGATTTGTGTCTTTGATTCGGGGTATGACTCATGTCTTGCTTAATGGGGGCTACCGGGTGAGCATGTGATTCTGAGCAGTGCCTGGGTTGTGGCTATCAGCTTTGTCTCTTCCAGTGACACTTTGCTTCCTGTCTTATGGGGGTTCAGGGCACAATGATCTAACTTTAGATAACCCTTGTCTCACTGTGCACACTCAGTTACCTCCCTTTCAGAGGTTTAGGTTCTGGACTCAGGAATAAGATTCCACTAAGGCCTTCTGTCACCTTACAGAATCAAGGTCTCTTAAGAACCTGATGTCCAAGGAACACTGCACCCCCCACTTAGTCTCATCTATGATTTCTTAGACACACAGTCAAGGATGACTTATTAATTCACTTCTAGTAGCTATGGAAGGAAGAAGAGAAGATACATTTAAAGATATTATCTAACAACTTAATAAACATGCTTCCATTTTATCTAACATGTAGATTTTAAACAGAATTCCACCTGTAAAATGAGAAGTAACACTTGGGTCAGGAGGCAGAAAACAACACAAATCCCAAAACACATTTCTAGGGAAGACTTCTCTACTGGACATGGATCCAATACAGGAGAGAAGAGAGGGTGGAATTAGCAGCCTTTTTAATGAAATAAAACTAATGCATGCAGACATTTCCAAGTTAGAATCTTCTAACCAAGCCAATGCTTCTAATGCTGAACCTGGAAAGTATCATTCAGAACACAGCCTGTGTAAGAATGGGAAAAGACTTAGTTATTATCAAGAGCTGGCAAAGCTACTCGGGAGACAGCTATATCAGGCTCCTGTCAGCAAGCTCTTGTTGGCATCCACAGTAGTGTCTGATTTTGGTGGTTGTTTATGGGATGGATCCCCAGGTGGGGCAGTCTCTGGACTTTAATCTCTGCTCCACACTTTGTTTCTATAACTCCTTCCATGGGTATTTTGTTTCCACTTCTAAGAAGGATTGAAGTATCCACACTTTGGTCTTCCTTCTTCTTGGGTTTCATGTGTTTTGCAAATTCTATCTTGGGTATTCCAAGCTTCTGAACTAATACCCACTTATCAGTGAGTGTACATCATGTGTGTTCTTTTGGGATTAGAATACCTCACTCAGGATGATATCCTCCAGATCCATCCACAGTCTCAGTGCAAGCAAGAAACAAAATGTATTGAATTAGGTATAGTCCTTCCTCAGTCTGAAGGACTCGTTTCTCACCACTCTCTTGTCCTTGGTAGGCTCTTTCCACCCCTGCATAGCAGTTCATTTGCTCTGTGTGGTTTATATGCATGAACATAGCGACAATTCAGACTCTCACATCACGCTGCAGACAGGCATGGCAGCCCTCCATGTCACCTGCCAACTGACTCAGCATGTAATGTAATGACTCAGTGTGGCTTGCAGGTAAAAATATCTTGATAATTATTTACTGAACTTCAAGCTCTTCTCTGAAGTGGGCATAGGGCATGAAGTTGATGCTACCAGTGGCTTGTAAACCAAACTGACATCTAACAGTTAATAGATCAGAGACTTCGGGGAAGGAGGACAACCTAGCACTGAAATTCTCCTTTCCAACCCTCACATAGCCTTTCAGGTAGACAGCTGGAGCCAGTCATATGGCACTGTGTGAGGGAATTACAAATTTTGACAGTCTGCCCAGACAATGCAAGCATATTGCAGTGCATATCCTATTCATGGGAGTAGATAATGGATATATTCATTCAGTTGTCCTGGCCATTGTCGATTGCCTCCTTGGACCATGAACATACAAGCTAGAAGTGATTCCCACCTTCATTGAATCTACCCTACAGTTAGCCTGTTATGTTGATATTTAGTCAAGGAAAGAGTTAGCTGGTGTGTGGGTACTCTGCTACTCCTGCTTGATAAAATTGTATTAGAATCCTGTGACTCACATATATTCTAGATTTATGCAAATCTATTTTGAGCACAGAATACAAAATATATAGCTTCCAACTTTCCAAATTGTCTAACAAGCTTATTTTCTTAGAAATTATTATTATTTTAATTAAAATATCTATTAGGTGATGTAGAAAAGTTTAGTCATAGGAATGCTTTTGACTCAAAGGGAAAAACAGAGATTTTTGGAGGGGGCTTTTAAAACCAAGAGCTTCTCAAATACAGTAAGAAGGTTTTAAATCTTAGAAATGCCATGGCTCAAAGTACAAACAAAAGCTCCAAGGATCTGCTGTGTAATCGATTAGTTTGACAGACCATTTTCTCAGCATGGTTTAACTCCTCCAAGTTGCTTAGATGAAAATTGTGTACTCAGGTTAGAGCTAGCAAAGTTCTTTTGTTCTAACAACAACAAAAAATTCCCTCACCAAGTTAATGCCTCAAATTGTTTCTTCTAAAAGAGATGACGGGTGGAATCTGTTGAAAGATATACAAGCAAATGATTGATGGGGCTTCTGAGAACATTGTTGTGAGAAGACATTCTCTCTGGGGTCTGGGTTGGTGCGGTGAGAGGCTGTGGTGAAGCAGTCCTTCCTCTCTGAGAATACAGCGGCCTTCTTGTTTAATTCTCACACCTGCTTTGCCAAAGCCAGTTTTTTTTCTTCCCCTCAGAAAAATGTAATGGAAGTAAAACTCACTGAGAATCTAAACCACCCACTGGCTGCTGAGTTTCTGATATGGATCTCACATGTAGCAGTAAGGTAAAATACACCACAGGAAAAACCCTCAAAAGGTCATCTTTTCCTTTTCTTTTCTTTTCTTTTCTTTTCTTTTCTTTTCTTTTCTTTTCTTTTCTTTTCTTTTCTTTTCTTTTCTTTTCTTTTCTTTTCTTTTCTTCTTCTTTTTTAAAATCACTCGTATTGAATTCTTCTCCTGATTCTTCAGAACAGAATTTACTGACCTTTTCACTTGGCACTCAGATGCTGCTATTGATCTCATAGCATCTTTCTCTAGTGCTCTAAGATACCAGAGGCTGGTATCTTAGAAACGCTCAGGCTGTGTGCAGAACTCATGATAATCGGCAGTCTGAGGGAGACCCAGAACAGAAAGGGAATCTCACATGGAGAGAAGATGATGGATGGAAGAGTGGCTTGTTCCTTCCAGGGCTCTCTTGGGTCTTGGCTCTTCTGCACTGATGAGATGAAGTACATCACAAATATGGGGTATTATCTAATGGCAGGCACTGCCTTACTAAGCCCAGGACATTCCCTTTGTTTCCAAGGGAACAGAGAAATAAAGTACCATTCCACAGGTTTCCTACTTACTCATGCCTCAAAAGTCATTTAGCGATATCATTCAAAATACATTTACTTAAGATTGTCATTGAAACTGCAAAGTGCATGCAGTAAATCATGGGAATCTGAGTTTAACTAATCAGTTATTTAGAAAGTGTCTGAGTAGAAATTCACACTTCATCTAAATTAAACCCCAAAACAAATGTTAAATAAATCAGTAATATAACAATACTTAGAAGGGCTGTGTCTTTCTATAGCCATATATTTATGGGAGATATTTATTTGTATGTAAATATAATCTGTATACTAGTGGCAAAATTGTCACATAAATCTTTTAAAACAGTCCCAAGTCAATAGTGACTTGTCATTTTATCGCAGAACTGTTGCTCAAACTATTTTCTCCACAGTGAGATGTTCTCATATATAAATATTATCTTAACAGCAAGCAGTTAAGTAGAAATGGAATAAACACTGATTTCAAAGCAGCATTCTGTTTGATAAATAAGAATATTGATGGTCTTTATACTATACATGCTAATTATTTTATTAAAAATAAGGTGTGTTTCTAGTGGTAAGCTCTATGTATATGAAGGTATCTACTTGTTATAATGAAAAAAACAAAACAAAACTGGGACATCATCTCAAGTAACCAGAAATTGGGATTTCTGTGAGCTACCAGTTTAGACATTTATAAAAAAACATCATTTGGTACTTTCTGAGAGATTTTCCTTCAGGAAGTTCTGGCTTAGCAGATTTTTTTTTTTTAAATTAGAGGTCTGAAACAGCAACTGCTTCAATAAAACAGAACATCTAACTGTGCCAGTAAACGATTTCCAAAGTCTGCTTTCTCTCATTAGCTAACATGTCACTTGCGTCCTTAGGCTCTCTGGCTGTGCTTTTGTTTGCTGATAAAAATGTAGTACTTTATTATAATATAGAACACTTTACCTTAATGAACTGTATAGAAGTGAACAGGAATGTAGATCGTTTGGGACTGGGCAAGTGCTTATTTTTTTTGCGTACTTTAATCTAGCTGTGCGGTGTTTTTATTGGTGACCTTATTAGGGCAACGTGATTGTGCTTCAGGGTCATTTATACATATCATTGGTGTGGTGCTTCCATTACAGGTGATAACATTTTACTTTGAAAGTGGTGAGTCTTTTTAAAATGCATAACATAATTGCTCATAATATGACCATTTTGACAGCCAAGAATAAGATATTAGGACACAATTTACTATTATTATTCCTTTCTATTCTTTCCACAGGGTCAGACTATGTTCAACTAGGAGGATTACCAACTTCATCTCATTTTCAGCTTTGAGTTGTGCTTCTACGACCAAGAAGGATAGAATAACTCTATTACTAGTACAAGGAGGCCAAGAACAAGGAGGGAAGAAGGGGAGGGAGAAAGGGGAGGATGGAGGGAGGAAGGGAAACTAGATGCTAATTACCATTCTTTGTTCTCAGTACAGTCACCTAGCATAGAAAGCCAGGGTTGATCTAATCATGAAAACACACATCTTAGCCAGACTGATAAGATGGATCCTGCACCTACTACATGGCAATTGTCTTGCACCTGTCTGTTGCCCATTGGGTAGCATGCGTCCTGTTTTCCAGAGTGCTCCCTTTCCTGTAAGATGCCCCTTTCTTGAGTTCTATCTCTAAATGTGTTTGACCTAGACTCTTCTGCAAAGCATTTATTGTCTGCTCATTTATGCGATAAAATCTTTATCCTAAGGCTTAATCATATCATTTTATCCATAGAGTATTTATTCCAGGACTTACCCTAAATAACAAAAATCTTAAATCCTCAAGTCCTTTATATGACATGACATCATTCTTTGCTCATAAGCTCCACTCATCTTGAACATATACAGAATGGACACAATGTTACTTATTTTAAATTCTTCCAGTAGAAGTTGATTAAATCCATGAAGACAGAACCTGTGCATGCAGAGGGTTGACTGCGTTCTTCATGACCACAAGTAGGGAGCATATATTCTAGAGCAGGATTACCTCATTGGACTTGCTGTAGTGGCAGTAATGATCTCATCTGTGTTTCCCAGTATGCCAGTTGCTGGCTACATGTAGCTGGTGAACAGAGGGAGTATGGTCAGTGCCCCAAGAAATGTGGTGTTTGATTAGACTTCATCTTAATTAGTGTAAATTCAAACCCCCGTATGTGGTCCATGGCTACCTTACTGTGTGCCTTGGAAGAGGTCTCGAGATCAATAGTGATGGCTTGAGGAAGAAGTTTATACAGCGGAGATGCAGGTGAGTCTTTTGGCTGCCCACTGTAAACATCCCAACTCAGAAAACAGTTTCAGAAAGGAAAGACAGGGCACATTCCTGCTGACTTAGGCAATGCTGCTTGACGGCTGCAAACCATACGTATACCTAGTGTCTTGGGAGAAATGAAGTGTGTGGCGCACCTATTCTGACACTGTTTCTCCTACCCTTACCTCCTCCCTTCTTCAGGTTTCCGAGGAAGACTTTCTGAATTATTATGCAGGTGTCAGCGCTTCAGTTGACACAGATGCTTATTTCATTTTGATGATGACAAATTCTTGGAGATTATGAATTTTGCTTCACATCCTTTTGGAGGAAATCGAGAGCTCTCAGAAGGCAGGATGCATTTGCAAGGAGTCTGATACCGTGGCTTTTAATAAGATGCAAACTAACTCTAAACAAAGAACTCCAGGCAACCAATGACCACTAAGAGAACTATTCTTCCCAGCAATGAGAGCTCTGATTGGTTATCCAATAAAAAGCAGTCATCCATGAAATCATATACTCTTAGAACATAAAAGTGTGCTTTGCAGGTTGTATTCATATATTTGTACATCTATCTAGTATCTATCTATCTTTCTGTCTGTCTGTTCGTCTATCTATCTATCTATCTATCTATCTATCTATCTATCTATCTATCTATCTATCTATCCATCCATCCATCTGTCATCTATCTATTACAATAATAAAAAATTGTGTATGTGTTTTAGAGGAGTTAGGGGGAAGTGATATGGAAGAGGTTGGAGTGTGGAAAGAAAAGGGGGAAGTGATGTATCTTACCTTAAATATATTTTAGAAGATAAAAGTAAAATGCTTTAAAAAATCTGGTGTTTTAATTGTAATAGATCTTGGGTAATCTTAATAAGAACTCAAATGTATTCATTTCCACAAATGCCCGAGAATATAGTTTTAAGTCAATATGAAAGGAGGGAACAAACAAAAGAAGGGAATCATGAACTGAGATTAGGAAGTGGTTTCTGTATAAAAGTCACTTTTACTGGATATTTCTGTTGCGGAGACAAATACAGATGCCCCCCACCCCCGCACCGTCTCCTTCTGTGTTGTTCCTGGTCTTGACTGTTGTAACATCTAATTGTAAAATTTCATGAATTTGCTTACTCTACTGAAATATATCGTATTTTATTCTTAAAAGTATGATTTTCTGTAGTTGCAAACTTTAATGCAAAGTTTAAAACTCAGCAAACTCCCATGCCATCAAGTCCAAGCGATGTAAATATATGAGAAATGGCAGGGATTCTGAGGTAACATACCAGGTTGGAGATTGAGCTTTCAGAGAATGAAATGAAATGAAATCACTCGTCAGCTTAGCAAATGGATGATGGAGTTACGTCTACAACCGGATGCATTTTGGGACTTTGTGTAAACTACGGATATGGGTTTCATACCATCTGGAGAATTTTTCACTTTTTTTTTAAGAAAAAAATTCTTTTAGAATTTTATGTAAGAGAACCGTATTTACATTATTTCTACACCTCCTTCACCTCTTCTCAGTTCTCCCATGTGCCCTCTATTCCCAACCAAATTCATGATCTCTTCTTCAATTCTGACTGTTAAACACACACAAACACAATACATACGTGTGATACACATGCACACACATATATAAACATACATATACAGACACAGAACCTACTGAGTCCATTTCATTTAGTATTGCTTATGCGTACATGTGTTGGGAGATGACCACTGGGGTTGTATAATATATTGTTGGGCTTGTTCCTGAAGAAAACGATTCCCCTTCTCTCAGCAGCTCATGCTTTACTGTAGTTCTTAATCTAGGGGTGGGGCTTTGTAAAATTTCTCTCATCCACCTTGGCATGTTTCGTGGTCATCACTCAGGTTTTGTTTATACGAACATATTGTTGAGTTTGCATAAGTGTATCTAAATGACTTCCAGATACCCCACAAGATATGTACTATAGGTGTGGAGGTTGAGTTCTCATTCAGTGATAACTGTTTCTTTATCAACAAAGTTAGCTGACAGTTGATTGCTCATGTCTGTGGGCCTTTTATAACAGAGACCTAGGTAGAGAAAGGCAGATTCCAGAGAAAGGCTACTCTGGGAACGTTGACTGTTGCGTCACCTCTCTTTCCCTAGTCTTCAAAAATCACGAGAGCATGAAAACAATGTCACATAGGCGTGGGTAGGAGGGAAACAAATTTCCCACTGGAGAAAATGTTGCAATTCAGGACTTGATACTGCAGACTCTTAGCTCATATCAGTGGTTGCTAAAACTGGAGCTCTGGCCACTGACCAGCTATGGCAAATGCAGCCCTTCTGCTTCCTGGTTGAACCTAAATAATCACAAATACACAGTGAGCTCATGTCAGTCCTATACAAACATCGCCTGCATTTTGGTCGATGTAAGCAAGCTTTATTTTCAGCCTGACAGGCTGTCTCCTCAGGGGGTGTTGAGAAAACAGAAGCAAACAAAAAGACTAGGGATTTTCCAAGGGTGGCGTTTTTTGTTTTTTTTTTTTTACAAAAGAATGTGGCTGCATATTTCAAAAATTACTTGGCAGAACATCTGATAAGGGTGGAGGTCAGGCTATGGAAAATGGGTCAAGATGTGATCATTGCCCCCACCCCCCACCAAAAAAAAAAAAAATAACGACCCAGGAATTAACTTATTTTGACCTTTAACAAGATAGCTTCTGACCTTAAGAGGAAGTCAGGCTGGTCTCTCCATCACTATGATATTTTATATAATGCCAATAAGAACGCAGATGCCTTACACAACCTGTTGCTGTGTAACACAACCAATGGATTTGGTTGTGTTGTATGTTTCATGAGGAAAACAAGCTTGTTTCTCACAGTCAAACTGGAAGACGAAATCAAGATGCCGGAGGAAGATTGAATCTGGCGAATCCAACATTAAGGATATGAGAAACAGTAACTTAACTCTTAGTTCTAATAAATACAGAGCAAAACTTCTTTTCATTGAAAGATGACTTGATGGAAGGAGAGTAAAAGGGATTTTCTGGACTAGAAGCTGTTCTCTCTCTCAAAAGCCATGGCTCTCGTTGTCTTTCTCTTGATCATGGAAACAGGCTTGGTGGTCTCAATTGTCTGTGGAGTAACCTTGTATAGCTCTCAGTCGGGATGAAGGACAGACTTGTTATCCTCACATTCTTAGCCATTTTAGCAAATATAAAACTAACTTACATAACCATGCAAGGTAATGCTTTTCCATAAAGCAAATCAGATCATCAGGGCCTATTGGTATCATTCCACACTTGAATTTGTGCTATAGCTCAGTGACAACTCTTTAGTTTTCTCTCTCTGTCAGTTGCAGGGAGACATTTTTCATTTATCTAAATTAGGAGCTTTTTTTTTTTCCTGAAGGGAATTGAAATTATCATATATACTCTAAACTAGTTATTTATTAATGTCGGCAAATGAGAAAATTTTTATTCTAGAGGCAAATCCGTCATTGGAGTTAATTACAGTCATGAGAGATTTTTAGTCATTTAACTCAGAGCAAGGGGTTTGAATATTAAAACACGAGAGAAGCTGATTTCTGCAGCATGCCAATGAGATCACAATACTCACATCATAAGACTGACCTTTCTTTCTGGATGTCTAGCTGTAAAAGGGAGACTTTAGTTTCATTAATGTAAATCATCATGAACTTGCTCTGGATATAGCCAACCTTGCCTACCCAATGATGATTGGTTTCTTGAGGGAAATTGGCCTTTGAACTGGGCCAGATTCCATTTTTCAGTGCCTTGATTTTTGTCTTCCAGCTTCCAGACTGTGAGAAAAAAATTTTTTTTTTGTTACAAGCAAGCAAATTTATTTCATGCTGGTAACCAGGCTGAGAAGAATAAAGCACCTGAGTTATTAGTTTTCTTTAAATTATCACAGCTATCTCAGTTATCTCTGGTTATTTTCATGTTGTCTGAGTGTACATTAATGTATCTCCACTGAGCAGACTGCAGAATTCAGCTGCTTGGTGTACATTATATCAGAGGGAACAAGGAATAAAAAGAATATAATCTCAAAAATTAAAACATTGAAAAGTGAATAAATTTTACCTGGAAATCATTAGCTAGGATATCTAATCCATACAATTTAATAAATCAGGAGGAGACATGTTGCGAATAGAGTGAACACTTTAAGACCCGAGACTTTGAAACCACTAGGAATAAAAGTAGTGAAAATTCAAGGTACAGAGAAAAACCAAAGACTTTCTGAATACGGCCTCAATATTAGAAGACGCACAACAACAATATGTGAGATTGAAATTCCAAGGTTTTGCATGGCGAGGAAGCAGCTGAGCGAGGAGACATACTGGAGAACGGAGAAAGTTTTGATGAACATTCATGTGAAAAGGAATTGATACAAACAATGTAAATAAAAATATAATAAAAGAACAAATAATCTACCAACAAATGGGCAAATGAATTGGCCAGAAAGTCCTAAGGTGAAGCAAAACTGTCAATAAATAATAGAATCCTTAGCCATAAAGGAAGTGCTAGTTAAATTATACTCAAATTCTGTCTCATTATAGGAAAATAATTAACATCAAGCAGCTAAACTAGGGCCTGGAAAGATGGCTCATCACTATAGAGGACTCTGCTCTTGCAGAGGCCCTGCACTCGATTCCCAGAGTCCATGAGGCAGTTTACAACTGTCTGTAACTCTGTGTCTTGGGTATTCATCATCCTCTTCAGACCTCAGCAGGCACCAGGCATGCAAACAGTGCACATACACACACACACAGATGAGTACTACACATAAACATACACATCTTTTTTTTTTTTTAAAGAAGATAAACAATGATGGTTATGTGATGAAGAAGCCCATATCCACCCTTGATGGAACCTCAAATCAACTTTCCATTGCTATGGAAATTAGTATAACTGTTCCTCAAAAGGTGGAAAATTAAACTATCATCTGACTCTGCTATACCATGTTTTGGCATTTACATAAAGAACGCTACTCAGCATATAGTAGAGATATCTACACATTCGTGATTACTTTAACACTATTCACAATAGGCAGTAAGGAACCAACCTAAGTACTCACCAATCGATGAGTAGATAAAGAAAATGTGATGTATGTATGTGTCACATATGTTAACATACATCACACATACATGTGGACATACATACAAGGAAAAGTATTAATCAGACATCAAAAAATACAAAATTATGTCATTTGTAGGTAACTAGTTGGAATTGAAAACACCATGTTAAGCAAAGCAAATCAGACTCAGACAAACATCACAGTTTTATCTATTAGCAGAATCTGCATTTAAAAAGAAAAACAGCTCCATTCTCCTAAATCAGTGTAATTTCTAACTGCGATCTGAATACTTATCCTTACAGAAGAGTATCTTATTCTTCATCAAGGAAGCTTCTTTTTACAACAGATGGATGACAGCAGAAACTCACAACTAGTCGAAATGCAGAGAAGCCCAACTAATAGAGAAGCTGCATCCAAACTCCTATGTCCAAGGTTCAGAGAACAGCAGAACAGAGGGGCCAGGAACACTGCAAGAACCTGAAAAGTAGGACATGTTCGGTGAGAGCATGTCTTCTATATATGATAGGGGAGCAGCATTCACGAAATCTCAACAACATGCTTACTTAAACAAGACTTACACAGTGTGTGTTAGTTTGTATGCTAGCATCGATGGGGTAAATATTAGAAGGTCCACCCTTAGATAAAGAGCTATAGGCTACTAATAACAGCTAAAAGGGGAGAATTAGTCTTCTCCAGGAACTTAAAATATTTTCATATAATATCCAAATGTCACAATAAAGCAAATTGGATTGTAGAAATAACATATACTAGTACAATATTCACTTATTTTTTACATAAGTAAAACTTAGTTTCCTCATCTAATGAAGTGATAATAGTGACAACACTACAGAGTGAGGGTCAAACAGGTAGCATGCATGAATCTGTTCTCTTGTAGCCATGTGTGTGTGCAACAACTGTGTGTGCTCTGCACAAGTGCTTGCTAGTACCGCTTGTCACTTCTTAGAGTCAACTCTTTAGAGTTTCTGTCTCTTCTCACTTTGTATTCTCAGTTTTTCCTTAAATATTATTACAGATCTTAAAACATTTCCCTGCCTACAGTCTCACACCTTTTAACCCATCCCCCACAACAGTTTTTAAGCCTAGAGTTCACTCACATCATTAACAGTTGTCTCTACATCACTGATAAGTTCGATCACCTCAGCTGGCAGTTATCCACAATGTACTCTAACTTCTGTCTTCAGAGGTATTTTCTATGGCATAGTGTCATTTCCCATGGTTCAGCTATATGTGTGTGAATGGAGAATCTGTTTAGTGTTTTGGTATTTGTCCTGAGTGCATGAAAAAGATCTTCTGAAACCCTTGTAGCTGCTGAATGACAGGCATCTATTAAGTGACCATACAGTGGGTCAGAGTGAGCATCTTTCTAGATTAAAAAAGATGGCTTGTTAGTAAAGACTTCAACCATCTGTGTAGAAATTGTGGACGTTCAGCATCCTAGCCTCTAAGGAGAAGGGGGTTGTTAGGGTTGAATTCTCATCACGTGGAAAAACATATTCTTGTCATCCCTGTGGTAGGGTATAATAAGCACTGAAATCTAGCTGCTTTCCAGGGACTCTTTGGGGCATAACACATCTGTGTCACCTTTCTGAACTAAAATGGCACTACTCATGGCCAATAAGATCATTGCTGATACAGGCACTGGATGTCTCCCTGTCTAGAGATCTCTTTGTAGCATATGAATACAGACTTGGTGACAATGTGGCTAGTGTCCATTTTACAAATGGCTTGGCCAGTGGTTGACAACACTTTTTGAAAGAAGCATCAGGAACTCCCATCACCCAGTCAGGGCCCTGAAAAAATCCTGCTTTATAACCTCCAAAGGTCAGCCTGACTTCTGAAGGTTAAATGAACCATGGTACATCTGAAGATCCATGAAAAGATGGGAGATATATTGGTCACTATGCTGGTCGTTGATGTGTTCAGCCATAGTGGTCACTACAGTAGTTGTAGTATTGGCTGTGAAGTCAGTCATAGTAGTTAGTCACTGTGGTGATCACTAGGACATTAAGTTATAGTGTCCACTGTAATTGGCAGTCCTAGCCATCAGTGTGGTGGTCATTGATGAGGACAGTTGTCTTATTCATTGCAACAGTCAGTCATTGTGGCTACTGTGGAGGTCAGTTGTAGTGTCTACTGTGATGGTCAGTAACTGTCACTCTGTTGATCATCAATGTGGTCATTGTAATGTCCACTGTTCTGGTCAGTCATAGTGGTCACAGGACTGTTGGACTTTGGTATGTTGTTTCCCTATCTAGGGTAAGGAGAAGTGTGTGTTGTGTCTCCCCAGAACGCTGAGTCTGTCCATATTCTGAGTGAAGGTATAACTTGTTTCTTTCCTTCTTTCCTATTTCTCACTTTTGGACACAGACTTCAATCTGACTTTTGACTTTTCCCGACATTCTGGGCATCTTACACTGGTGGAGAACATCCCTATTGTCAAGTTGCTGCTCACAGAGTCCCACTCTCTGTCTTATCTGCTGCTTTCACCTCTGGCTCAGAAAACAAGATTTCATGGTTTTTCCTTCTTCACCTCATCTTGGCCACCATCAAGTTCTTTGACTACTCTGTTTTATTCCCCCACTCAAACTTCAATAAAATTTTTCTTGAGTTTTTTTCCTGAGTTCATTAATTAATTTTTAATTTTCAAAAAAAAAAAAAAACTGTATGTCAAAGAACCTAAGAAAGCAATGCAGGCTAATTTGAGAATCACTTAGTAACCTAGGACTCCATTTGCCTTAGGCAATATTTACATCCTTCTAATTATAATGTACCCAGCAAGCTGATATCCATTACCTACCCACACTCTGCATACATATCCTCTGAACTATATGCACCTAGCAACCCCAGGCCCCCTAATTGCATTAGGTTACATCTGCATCCGTCTCTAAGCAATTGAATAAACTTCTTCCTTAGCAACACTCTCCTATGGGCTAGGCAGAATACATTCTCATCTGGTCCGAACTGGTTCTGAAAGTGTAAACAAAAAAGACAAACTGCATCCTTTAAGAAATTGCTAAAGAGAATCCTCTGATTACCATCTTATGGCAATGCACAGTTGAGAGTTCTTAGGATTAAAATTCAGACAGATGTATTCGGGGGGGAAAAAGCATGAACATGATTATACGACCTAATCAATCAGAATAGAACCACACTTAATTCACACTTTTATAATCAGACCTTCATTCTCTTGAATCTTAAGTTCTTGAATAAAAGAAACCCTTTATTAATAATCATGGCCTTTGAATATTTTTCTGTCAGTGGGCAGTTACTCTCTTACAGTACATGGTCATCTGTTCTACACTTTTGCTACAAATATATTTTTCCTACATGTTTATAATCTATGCAAGCTTTTATTTTAGCTGCTTAAGTAAAAGGCTAAGATTCTGGAAATACCTGGCTCAGATCGTAACCAGTGATAACAAAAGGGACTCTCTGTATCCCATTGACATCTGCCCCATCAACTACAATAATGCCTGAGTGCTGAGACAATGTGTCTCTTTCTGGTTGATGAACACATTGATGTATGGGCAAGAGTGTGGTGTGCTATGACATGAGAATGGACACTGTATTGCCTCTATTATTTGGTTGATTGCCCTGATTTGAATTCATTATAGTGAAAATAATTTAAACAGAGCTATTTTCTGAAATCTGTGAATGAACTGTGGTGGTTGACAACTTATTGATCCTAAGGAAGGCACATGTATCTGCACTGACTAACTGACTATAAATTTGAGACTGCAACACAGAAATCCAGTCTGAGTATCTGCTTTGCCTGGTCTGAGCATCAAAATTCAATCAAGATTGTAACATTAATACTTACATGAGTTTCTAGCTTGCTGGCTTACTTGACATTTTTTTCCCACCATTCGTAACTTTTCTACTGATTCTCTGGGAGTTTAACATCATACACTCCAATACTAACCCGTTTCCCAATCTTTCCATGTCTGCCCATGCCCCTTGTAACCTCCCTGCCCATAAAAGAGGTAAAGCAAAAACTAGGGAAAAAGTTCACTTTGTGTTATCTATATACTGACTGGGGCATGGTCACACTCTCAGCTGTGGTCCCTTACATAGAATTGAGTCCTTCCTCAGCCACACCTGTGACAGAATCCATCAGTTGTGAAGAGCTACTCTTTGGCATCTCCATCACACTTCTTTTTTTAAAGGTTAAAAGCAAAGTTTATTTACCATCTTAGATTTCAAAATACATCATTGAAAAATGCAACATTTCTTCAGAGTTTCACAGCAAGAAATGTAAAGAGAAAACATCACTGGGTAGCGGGTATTGTATGCACTAACGAAAAACAATAACAGAAAAAAAAACCTAAATAAGCTATGTTAATAAGCCTTAAGATTAATAAGAGTTACTATTTAAAACACATTTTTAGCTTAAGGTAAGACAGAGGCAAAGACCACTTATTCAAGCATCTCTACTGAGAATCACTGTATAGTAGCATTGTCATTTCAACATTATGAAAGAATAGACTATTGGATTACCTCACCCATTTTTTTTAAATTTTTTTATTGAACTAATAAAATTAAAAAATTTAAAAATATACAACTCAGTATTGACATTTTTTAAGTCATCAAAATAATTTATAATAGTTAAATGTCTCTTAAATATACATGATCTCTTCTGAAGCTAAAAGTAATACGCACTTAACCAGTTTTAAAAATCTATTTGGATCAATATACATTATAGAAGTAGAAAAAAAAATCTATGATGTCCTCTATGAAAGGAAAGTGTGACAAGTTCCTGATTAGACAGAAATGGTTCCATCTCCAATGGCTTGGAAAGTGTAACTGTGACTTCCTAGAATCAATTGGGTAGTTAGTGCTCCTTCTGGTTCTATTTTGTGGGATAGTTTGAAGAATATTGGTACTAGGTCTTTTTTGAAGGTTTGATAGAATTCTGTACTAAATCCATCTAGTTCTGGGAAACTTTTAATGACAGCTTCTATTTTTGTAGGGGTTATGGGACTGTTTAGATCATTTATCTGATTCTGATTTAATTTTGGTATTTGGTATCTGACTGAAAATTGTTCATTTCATCCAGATTTTTCAGTTTTGTTAAATATAGGCTTTTGTAGTAGGATCTGGTAATTTTTTTGGATTTCCTTATTTTCTGTTGTTATATCTACCTTTTCATTCCTGATTTTCTAAATTTAGATACTGTCTCTGTGCCCTCTGGTTAGTCTGACTAAGGGTTTATCTATCTTGTTGATTTTCTCAAGGAACCAGCTCCTGGTTTGATTGATTCTTGGTATAGTTGTTTTTGTTTCTACTTGGTTGATTTCAGCCCTCAATTTGATTATTTCGTGCTGTCAACTCCTCTTGAGTGTATTTTCTTCTTTTTGTTCTAGAGCTTTCAGATATGCTGTTAAGCTGCTAGTGTACGCTCTTTCCAGTTTCTTTTTGGAGGCACTCAGAGCTATGAGTTTTCTTCTTAGCACTGCTTTCCTTGTGTCCGTAAGTGTGGGTATGTTGTACCTTCATTTTCATTAAATTTTAAAGTCTTTAATTTCTTTATTTCTTCCTTGACCAAGTTATCACTGAATAGGACATTGTTTAGCTGGGCTGGCATTTGTGTTCTCTTAGGGACAGCACAACATCTGCCCAGGATCTTCTAGCTTTCATAGTCTCTGGTGAGAAGTCTTGTATAATTCTGAGGTCTGCCTTTAAATGTTATTTGATCTTTTTCCCTTATTGCTTTTAATATTCTTTATTTGTTTAATGTATTTGGTGTTTTGATTATTATGTGACAGGAGGAATTTCTTTTCTCATCTAACCTATTTGGAGTTCTGTAGGCCTTTTCTATGTTTATGGGAATCTTTTTCTTTAGGTTAGAGAAGTTTTCTTCTATACTTTTGTTGAAGATATTTACTGGCCCTTTAAGTTGGGAATCTTTGCTCTCTTCTATACCTATTATCCTTAGGTTTGGTCTTCTCATTGTGTACTGGATTTCCTGGATGTTTTGGATTAGGAGCTTTTTTCACTTTTCATTTTCTTTCACTGTTGTGTCAATGTTTTCTATGGTATCTTCTGCACCTGAGATTCTCTCTTCTATTTCTTGTATTCTGTTGGCAATTTTTGCATCCATGACTCCTGATCTTTTTCCTAGGTTTTCTATCTCCAGGGTTATCTCCCTTTGTGCTTTCTTTATTGTTTCTATTTCCATTTTTAGATCCTGGATGGTTTTGGTCAATTTCTTCACCTGTTTGACTGTGTTTTTCTGCAATTTTAAAGGGATTTTTGTGTTTTCTCTCTAAGGGCTGTGAGCTGTTTACCTATATTTCCTTAAGGGAGTCATTTGTGTCCTTAAAGTCCTTTATCATCATCATGAGATGTAATTTTAAATCAGAGTCTTGCTTTTCTGTTGTGTTGGGGTATCCAGTGCTTGCTGTGGTGGTAGAACTCAGTTCTGATGTCAAGTAGCCTTGGTTTCTATTGCTTATATTCTTGGCCTTGCCTCTTGCCATCTGGTTATCTCTGGTGACTGAGCTTGTCCCTCCTGCAAGCCTGTGTGTCAGAACTCCTGGGAGACCTGTTCTCTCAGGGAGGAATTTGGATTCGGAGAGCTGTGGTACAGGGTCAGCTCCAGGGTGCAGATGGAAAGCAGAAGGATCTTGTCCTGGGCTGTTCCTTGGTTCATGTGTCCTGATGGCTCTGGGCAGGTCCCTCTTGGACTAGGAATTTGAGAAGGAGTGGTGGTCTTACCTGTGCTCACAGCTGTATTGGCAGTCCTGGGAGACCAGCACTTTCCTGACAATATTTGGGTATGGAGAGCTATTGCACAGGATCAGCTCTGGGTGCCATGACACAGGATCTGCTCTGGGTGGAGACAGAAACTGGAAGGATGCTCTCCATCATACTTCACCAGAATTCTCTTTGGTGGATTCCTATTTAGGCTGTTATAATTTTTTTGGAGGGGAGTTGGTGTGGTAGGTGTCATCACAGAAACTTCCCATTTTCCTCCCTCTCAATGGTGCCTCTGAGGTCATTGATATCACAGCAAAAGTCGCCTTCCTGCTCTTCATGGTCGGTGGGAGCACAGATCCTGGGCCTCCACATGGTATCTGGTGACAACACAGACCACAGATCTGTTGCAATAGGACAACAGACCCAGACAAGTCCTTCAGAAGCTGCCTGGAGCATGAACATCAGCATGGCTTCAAGTGGCAGCAGACATCAGACAAATCAACATGTCCCACTCTCCAGAGGCAGCATTATGGGGGCATTGATATGACTTTGGGCAGCAGCACAGAAGAACATGGACATCTGCATGGTCTTTAGTGGTATCAGGGGCCACAGATATCACCATAAACTGAGGCTGCAGTAGGGCCTCAGAGCCAGACATGGCCCTTGGTGACAGCAAGGACCAGGACTTTACCATGGACTGACATAGCAGTACAGGCCACTCACATCAATATGGCCCATACCGGTGGCAGCATTGCCCATGGACACTTACATGGCTTCAGGCTGTAGCCCAGACCACGGACATCTGCATGGCCCTTGGTGGTAACATGTGGGACAGACGTCATTCCGGTCCCCAGCATCATCTCTGGCTGGCTGGCTTGGATGGCTGCTGGGTCTTCTGTCCCCGGTCTACCCCTTACTTGATAGAGTTTGGATTTCCTAGAACATACAACCATGGGAGCCAACATTCTCTGTCATTCTCTCTCTGTATCTGTCTCCCTGTCTCTTTATGTCTCTCTGTGTCTCCGTCTCTCTCTTTCCCTCCCTCCCTCTGTTCCTCCATTCCTCCCTCCTTCCCTATCCCTTTTCCCTCCCTCCTTCTGTCCCCAATGTCCTCTCTCTCTCTTATTAATCCCCCCTTTCTGTTTTTGTTTTTGTTTTACTAAAGTCTTACTGTGGGGTGAAATACATTCAAGAGCAGACTTGCTTCAGAAGATAAATGTCTGGAGATAGCTATACAGAGCTTGGAGGAAAGGTGTTACCAGCACGGATGAAGAAAGCCTAGGTTTCTTTGATGCCTCTTGGCAGCATCGTGTGATACTTCACTATTAATTCTGCAGACAGGGTGCACAAGCAGAGATGCACATAGGCAGATATTGTGCATAATTTTCCCATTATGTCTGGCACTACAGTTTGCAAAAATACACTGCATAAATTGTGATGCGACTTAACAGGAATTTAAAAGATAGAGTACACAGAAAATTCATGTATATTTCTGAACCAGCCATACTACAAAGGATTCAGATTATGCCTCAAACAGCATGATAGCTTTTATTTATTTTGGAAAGGGAACTCTACATACATATCAGACGGTCTCGGAATTCTCACACTTCTGCCTCAGTTTCCTGAGTGCTGGGATTTCAGGTCTTTCTTCTAACACCAATCTCCTTTTCATTTGATATGTCAATACTAAAACAAAATATTCTCAATTTTACAGAGAGAGATTGGAATGGGAATTCTAATTACAGTAAGAATTATACTAAAATGTTTTTATTATTGTTATTTTTTATTATTTTAGTGTGAGAGAGACAGAGACAGAGAGACAGAGATAGAGAGAGACAGAGAGACAGAGGGAGTCCAGCATATGTGCCACACCGTGGGTTTTGAAGTCAGAAGACAACTTTGAGGGCTCAGTTCTCTCCTTCTTCCTAGTTGCTGAGATAGTCTCCCTTCTTTCTGGCACACAGTGTGTGCCCTGCTACCTGGCCCACCAGCTCCCTATTGGTTCTTTTCTCTCCATCTCCCATCTTGCTGTAGAAATGCTACTACTGGAGATGTATGCTACCTTATCTAAATTTTCCACATGGTGCCAGGAATCTAACTCAGATCACCAGGGTCGCATGGTAAGCACTTTATTCACTGAAGCAACTTGATGGCCCATATTTTAGTATTTTAAAGGAAAGATTAATCAAAGATAATAGAATCTAGTTTCTTATATTTTATTGTTTTCCCAGCAATAGTCCCTGAAAACATCTAGAAACATTTATCTTTCAAACTTTAAAAATAATGCATTCTCATTTCTAACACTTATTCTAATATATATTTTTATTGTCATTTCCCTTCTTATTTCCTGTTCATCACTCCTGATTTGACCAAGTTCCTGATCTGGTCTCCAATTCCAGCAATGTCATTCTTTCCAGGCCAATCAGAGCTCGACGTACTCGTGAGAATTCCTCATCCAAGGATGTGCAGTTGTGTCAAATAGACAAATTGGCTAGTTTTTTAATTCAACATTTTTTTCTACATCCTGACCACATTTTACTTCCATAGAATTTTTCAACACAGGTGTAGGTAAAACTGCTTTCTTTATCATCATACCTATTTCATTTTTTAACATATGTCAATATAAAGACTGTTTTATTCTCAAGTTTACAGAGAGAAATGAGAAATTGAGATTGTAATTCCAACTAAGAATTATATTGAAAAAGTTTTTTTTTTTTTTTAATTTTATTGTAATTGCTACAATGGAAGAGAGAGCGGGTATAAAACAGACAATAGCTATTTTGTAAGTGGTAGAAAGATGACAGTCATGGTTGCTACAGTGCCAGTGAGTCAGGCAGGGCTTCTTCAGAGGGAAACATTTGTTACCAAATAAATGCAAGTAGGGTTGTTCTCCTTTGTGAGCAAATGCGTGAGTTGCGTGAATGTCTTGACTCTAGCTCTTTCCCTGTTCTCCTTTTTGTCATGTGATTCTGTGCTTGGGGGGAATGTATTTCCTTATTCTTTGGTTTAGGTTGGTCACAGGATAAGCTTGGATGATGAAATGGATGTAATTGATGTGTGAGATGTTATCAGATGAGTGTAACTGTCTTTTCACTGTCCCTCTTCTTGCTCTACTGTGTAAAGCTCAGCTAAGACAGCCATTTCTTATTGTTAATGTGATGGAGCATGATTTTATATTTGAATTAGTCTTATTTCTTCTGCAAGCCTACTATTAATATATTAACATGCTTACTCATTTTCCTTTGGATACTCAATCTTCCAAAAGATTTTGGATGTTAAGGAGGACATTTCATTTTTTTTTTTTAAATGTTACAATGTTTCTCTGTTTTTCTATTTTATTTTCATTTTTTTTGTTGAGGAGATTTTAGAATCTAATAATAAAATCATCATCATTCTAAATTTTATCTCATTTTAAAAAATCTTTTGCTTGTCTTGCTTGTTTGTCATATCTTATTTAGGAATGTTTCCACATCCAAAAGGCACAAGATCATCCAAAAAGCACAGGATCACCCACAAAGCACAAAATCATCCAGTCACAGCGTCTGCAACAATTTTTCTCACCTTTAAAATATTCTCAGTGATGTGGACTTCGCTTTGGAATAAGAGGCTAGGTAGATTTCTTCTTTACCCACAAATACTTGATATATTTCTCCAAATGCATTTTTAAAATAATCAAGTTTTTTCTTTAAAAATTAAAAATGGGGCTGGAGAGATGACTCAGCAGTTAAGAGCACCGTGTTTCCAGAGGACCAGCATTTGATTTCCAGCACGCGCATGGTGGTCCACAATTTATAACTCCAGGTCTAGAAGATCTGACACCGTCTTTTGGCTTCCATAGTCAGCAGGCACATGTCTTATACATAGATGTATATATGTGCAGGTACAAACATTTTTGCACATAAAATAAAAATAAATAAAATCTCAAAATTTTAGACTAGATTAAACTTTTATAATTAGTTCTCAACCCCCCCAAAATTATGCATTCTGTACCACTGATTATCAATTACTACTGAATCCAATTGCAAGAGCACTGATACAGTTAGTGTTTTTAATAATTTAAAAATATTTTAATTCATTTTGGGTGCCAATGCTTTGCCTGCCTGCATACCTAGTTCCCATAGAGCCCGGAAAAGGTGTTGGAACATCTGGAACTGTAGTTACACATGCTTGTGAGCCACAATGTGGGTGCAGAGAATCTACCCTGAGTCATCTAAAAGAGCTGTCATTGCTCTTAATCCATGAGCAATCTGTCTAGCACCTGTAATTAGTATTTTATCCATTCTTTTGTTCTCTGGAATTATACTGGATATTTATTTCTCTATGCCATACTTAAAATAACAGACTATGTATAAAAATGATACTCTTAATTGGTCATCTAATTTCAAGTGGTGAACCATGAAACCTTACAGAAATGAGTGAATTAGTCTGATCACTCGGTTGTATTTATATATTTGTTCATTTGTATGCATATGTAACAAAAACAATTAAAGAAAAAGAGGCCATGTATTTGTCAGGAAGCCATAAAGGGAGAGTCACTGGAAGGATTGCAGAAGGAAGACAGGGTACAATCTACACATAGTACATACATGTAAAATTGAAAGAAAATGATCGTAAGTTATTGAACATGTTGGCCTGTTAAGAATTAGATAAGAAGAGAGTTTTTGTTAAATTATAGAGGTTGATGTTTGTTGACTATGATGTAAAATCAAATACTATGCTAGTGTTATAGTAAAAACCCAATAAGGGTTTAAAGGACTAAGTAAACATGTGGAAATATTGCAAGTGAAATGCCTTAGGAAGCCCCAGCTCCTTATTTCTTTGGTGTTTCATAAGCAGGAATCAACTTCAGTCTCCAATGGTGATATAACTTCATATTTTTAAATGTATTGGTATACTTTAATAGCTCATAACTGAGAATGGCATTGTCTTAAGTTATTTTAGAATTTTACTAAGTATTTAAAAGCAAAATACTAATTATTATTGAAATCTATGTTGGCAATTTGACTTTAAGAAAATGTATTACTATGTGAGTATAAATTTTATACTGTATTTATCAATACCACATTACAGCATTTACTGAACTTTTATATAATTAAATTATTGATTCCCCAGTATCTAAAAGTAATATTTCAGTCTACTAGCAGCTAACATTAACTTTAAAATACTTAGGAGTATTCTAAATATTTTGATCCAAGGTCTTAAACACCTTACATATTTAGGAGCAAATGTGACATCAGCAGAAGTCTTTTTCCTGTACTACATGATGTATTACCTTCAGGATGATAAATATTTATTTTAAATAGAAAGAGATTGGCACAATAAATTACAGTTGAGGAGTGTTCCAGATTAACTCAAGTGTTTCAACAGAAATGTTCCTTCAGGTTATTTTCCCAACCTCAGGGGATTTGCCTGTTATTTGCATCACATTTTGTTTTTGTCCACATCCTGAGGAGTGTTAATATGTTCCTTGAACTCACCAACTTTTATGCATAACATTTCTTATTTTTTATAGCTGTTACTTCAAGCAATATAGAAATGTCTGCATAAAGGCACACAGTGTTGTAATTCAAAAGTTAAGGTTGACTTTCATGGGGATCTTAAATGAAATAAATTTATCAATGAACAAAATTAAATGCAGATAATTATCAGAGGAGTGAAGCTAGGAAAATTCATACCCCTTCTCACTATATAATTTCCCCACTTTTGTGGTCACAGTGGTTAAGAGCACAGCTGGGGAGGGAAATGTGGACGGGGAAGGCAACTGACTACTTGCACGTGGCTGCCCAGATGCAGTACTTCTCAGGGATGTGGGGACAGATCTTTCTGGGCAGCTCAGCTTGTCTTTGTATTTAGAACAGTGATGAAGAAACAATGCAACATTATTTGTTAATGTGTTCATCCATTCTTTCCTTTGGTACTGTGTTTAGCAAGAGATACAAAGTCTTGTAACTGTAGTCTTCAATGCCATAATACTTAAAGTCCATAGAGGAATCACAGAACAAAGTAGTCACAAATTGGTGTGGTACTGACAGTAATAAGCATATAATGGTATAGGGATACACAGATCAGCCAAATCCTGATCTATAAGGCAAATGCCCTTCCAGAGAAGATAATATCTTAGATGTAATGAAAATGAAGATAGACCAGAAATTACCCAAGGTACTTTACACAATAGGCTTCTGAAGATGGACATATCCTGATTATAAGAGCATATGCACAGGACAAACAGGCTCTGTAGATGTGACTACAGTAAGCATACTGAAATGGAGAGATTATTCTCATCTTAGTAAATTTAATATAACCACATCTGTTCTCCTTAGGGGAAGGGAAGAGGGCAACATCCAAAGAAGAAACTATGATAAGGGAAACAGAGGTTGCAAGTATCCATAGCCATGATAGAGGGACGATCTGGACTCTAGAGTCTAGAGACTACTATTTGCATGAGAAATGAGAAAAGCAAGGAATGAATTCTCTAGCGATTCCAGAACAATGCAGTCCAGTGAACACTTGGATCTTTAGCCATCTATGATTTGTTTTGGATATCCAACTCCTTGATACATAGGGGAATACATTTGTTTTATCTACAAATGACACCCTTTTGCAAAGGAAAACCTAGTTTTGACCATTGCAATCTACAGTTTTCATCTGTTCAGGCCCCAAGCATGCTGCCACAGTCTCTATGAATCTTATGTGATAATCCATTGCTAGTATGATATGTGTATATATGAGTTTGTGTTTGTATGTATGTTAATTCTTTCTAGATCCTTGTAGAATTTTACCGTTAGTTATTATAATTAAAAATGGTCAGATGTAGACAATCTTATATTTAATATAGGTCTTTGCAATATCTAATTTGTATCTTACTATTTGAAACTAAGTCTGGTCAGAAGAAAGCCTCCATACAGAAACTTGTATTCTAGAAATTGAGGGTTTTCACTAAGTTTTCAAGTACACTCAGATGTTCAGATGATGTAGGGAGGAAGAATTCCCATACAAGAGCAAGAGAAATGTGGTATCTTCATGGAAATGCTAACTTACAGCGTGGCAACTTGGGCCCCCAAATTATTAAATGCCTTTCATGGAAAAGATTTATTTTATAGGTAGGTGTGTGTGTGTGTGTGTGTGTGTGTATGTATGTATGTACATGCCTGTGTGAACTTATGTGTACTATGTGCATGTAGGAACCCCAGAAGACCAGAAGGGAACAGCACATGCCCTGGAACTGGAGTTATAGGCAGTTTTGAGCTGCCATGTGGGTACAGAAAACTTAACTGAGGTCTTCTACAAGAACAGCAAGTTCTTAAATGCTGAGCAATCTCTCCGGCCCCCACATGAAGTTCTCTCTCTCTCTCTCTCTCTCTCTCTCTCTCTCTCTCTCTCTCTCTCTCTCTCTCTTTCTTCTTCTTCTTCTTCTTCTTCTTCTTCTTCTTCTNCTCTCTCTCTCTCTCTCTCTTTCTTCTTCTTCTTCTTCTTCTTCTTCTTCTTCTTCTTCTTCTTCTTCTTCTTCTTCTTCTTCTTCTTCTTCTTCAGCATTCCTCCACTTCCTGGTCCCTCCCTCACAGAGTTCCTCCCCTATACTAAAGAACGTACATGGGCTGGAACAAGGCTCCCAGCACATCTGAAGCAGACATGAAGCTCACTCTCTATGGCTGCCTTGTCTGGCCCCAGTGGGAGACAATGTGCCACACGAAGTTCTTAATGCCACGAATCTTTGCAAGTGTACCCAGCCCTTATAGGGCAAATAACAACATTCAAATTGCTTGCTAAATTGTAGACCTCCATCAACTCTGTCATTTCTTCCTGTCACAAATGCCTGGAATATGTGTTCTTCAGCAAGTCATAGCTCATAGACATGATTCACCACACCACTCACCAAGTGAGCAGTTCCTATCCATCTTGTTTCAACTACATTGGCATCCTCATTAAGACTAGGATGTGAGTACATTATTACAACTGCTTGTAGTAAATCACATGTATGCTCACAGAAGATAGTTAAAGATGTTGCCACTGGTTTAAGACAGTAGAACTTCTTATAATTATAGTTAGGGAGCTAATAAATCATGAATATCAGCAAGCAGGTCACCTAGGGCGCAGAGTGGGCAGACACCCCCACAGTCCCTAGAGGACTGCCCATGCGATCTTAGGAACATTGGTAAGTGGAACACAACTTCTGCACCAACCCAATCGTGCAAGGGACCTGAGACAGCACTAGGGAAGCAGAGAACTGGCCTGACCAGGGGCACAAATCCCTCCCGGTCTGCGCCAGCACCAGGTCACCTAGGTCGCGGAGTGGGCAGACACCCCCACGGTCCCTAGAGGACTGCCCACACAATCTTTGGATCACTGGTGAGTGGAACACAACTTCTGCTCCAATCCAATCGTGCAAGGGACCTGAGATAGCACTAGGGCAGCAGAGAACCTGCCTGTCCAGGGGCACAAGCCCCTTCTGGTCTGCACCAGCACTGGGTCACCTAGGGCACTGATTCTGCGGACACCCCCACAGTTTCTAGCGGACCGCCCAAGTGATCTTAGGATCACTGGTGAGTGGAATACAACAGCTTCTCCAATCCAACAGTGATAGGTCTGTGACAGCAGGAACAAGGACACCAGAGCCTTTCCTGACCAGAGGCTCAGGTTCCTTTTAATCAGTTCAGGTTTACCTTGGTTTCAAACAGACCAGACAACTCCACGATCCTCAAAGGAGACACCACTTCCATGTATTGTAACACTCCCAAGATCTTAGGACAACAGGATCTCAGGAAAACAGGGGCTGGGTCATACTAGTATTTGAGTGTCTCAGAGGAACTTGACTGCCAAAAACCCAGACACGCCCAGAATCTCAGGTTCACAGGAGCCCACAATCAAAGAATCACAGAGAAATCTGAACTCTGAGAAGTCCTGAATCAACTGGGATTATAGG
>NC_034600.1:56117027-56118241 GCF_900095145.1 Mus pahari
CTATTCAATATAGTACTTGGAGTCCTAGCCAGAGCAATTAGACAACAAAAGGACATCAAGGGGATACAAATTGGAAAGGAAGACTTCTAAATAGCATTATTTGCAGATGATATGATAGTATACATAAGTTACCCAAAAAATTCCACCAGAGAACTCCTAAACCTGACAAACAGCTTCAGTGAAGTAGCTGGATATAAAATTAACTCAAACAAATCAATGGCCTTTCTCGACGTAAAGGGTAAACAGGATCAGAAAGAAATTAGGGAAACAATACCCTTCACAATAGTCACAAATAATATAAAGTACCTTGGTGTGACTCTAACTAAGGAAGTGAAAGATCTGTATGATAAGAACTTCAAGTCTCTGAAGAAAGAAATCAAAGAAGCTCTCAGAATATGGAAAGATCTCCCATGCTCATGGATTGGCAGGATCAACATTGTGAAAATGGTTATCTTGCAGAAAGCAATCTACAGATTCAATGCAATCCCTATCAAAATTCCAACTCAATTCTTCAACGAGTTAGAAAGAACAATTTGAAAATTCATCTGGAATAACAAAAAACCTAAGATAACAAAAACTCTTCTCAATGATAAAATAATCTCTGGGGNAATCACTATGCCTGACCTAAAACTGTAGTACAGAGCAATTGTGATAAAAACAGCATGGTACTGGTATAGTGACAGACAGGTAGACCAATGGAATAGAATTGAAGACCCAGAAATGAACCCACACACCTATGGTCACTTGAACTTTGACAAGGGAGCTAAAAACATCCAGTGGAAAACAGCATTTTCAACAAATAGTGCTGGCACAACTGGCTGTTATCATGTAGAAGAATGAGAATTGATCCATTCTTACCTCCTTGTATTAAGGTCAAGTCTAAGTGGATCAAGGAACTTCACATAAAACCAGAGACACTGAAACTTGTAGAGAAGAAAGTGGGGAAATGCCTCGAAGATATGGGCAGAGGGGAAAAATTCCTTAATAGAACTGTAAAGGTTTGTGCTGTAAGATCAAGAATTGACAAATGGGACCTCATAAAATTGCAATGTGTCTATAAGGTAAAAGACACTGTCAATAAGACAAAAAGGCCACCAACAGATTGGGAAAGGACCTTTACCAGTCCTAAATCAGATAGGGGACTAATATCCATTATATATAAAGAACTCAAGAAGACAGACTCCAGAAAACCAAATAACCCCATTAAAAATGGG
>NC_034600.1:56119446-56121072 GCF_900095145.1 Mus pahari
CCAGAGCTCGTGTCTCTAGCTGCATATGTAGCAGAAGATGGTCTAGTCAGCCATCATTGGGAAGAGAGGCCCCTTGGTCTTGCAAACTTTATATGCTCCAGTACAGGGGAACACCAGGGCCAAGAAGGGGGAGTGGGTGGTGAGGGGAGAAGAGGGGGGAGGGTATAGGGGACTTTGATGATAGCATTTAAAATGTAAAATGAAGTAAATACCTAATAAATATTGGAAAAAAATGAATATGCAGCAAAAGGCAGCTCTTGATCTGTAAGAATGACCTTGAAAATCCCGAGCATGTGATAACTCTACAATCTAAGCATATTAATAAAAATTTGAGTGAAGGGTAGCAAGTACACGTTTTTAAAGATGAGACTTTCTGTCTCTTTAGCTATCTTCAAATCATTTTTTATTTCATAGAAATAAAAAGTTAAAGGGGGTCATTTGTTGTTCAGTTTATTAATGAAATTATAACCATACCCTAGGAAGAATAAACTTCGAATGTGCTGCAGTCTGAATGTCGGTATCCTCACAATTCATACTGAAATTATACCTTTTACTCTGAGGTAGGACCTTGTAAAATTGGTCCAAGGGTCATTGGGAGCACCTTCCATGATGTAAGGCCCAGTGAAATCTCAGTGCTCTTTGATCCAGAGCCTTCATCAGAACCTCATAACAGCTGGGAGAAATGACTTTGTGTAGTTTTTCTTTCTTTTTCCTTTTTTTCCTTCCCCTTTTAAAAATTAGATATTTTCTTTACTTACATTTCAAATGTCATCCCCTTTCCTGATTTCCCCTCTGAAAACCCCTCCCTCTGCTCATCAACCCACCCACTCCCACTTCCTGGCCCTGGCATTCCCCTACACTGGGGCATAGAGCCTTCACAGGACCAAAGGCCTCTCCTCCCATTTATGACCAACAAGTTCATCCTTTGCTACATATTCAACTGGAGCCATGAGTCCCTCCATGTGTACTCTGTGGTTGGTGGTTTAGTCCCAAGAAGCTCTAGAGGTATTGGAGGGTTCATATTGTTCCTCCTATGGGGTTGCAAGCCCATCAGCAACTTGGGTACTTTCTCTAGACACAAAAGTGTCTGGGTTTGGTGACTATATATGGGATAGATCCCCAGGTGGGAAAGTCCCTGGATAGCCTTTCCTTCAGTCTCTGCTTCACACTTTGTCTCTGTAACTCCTTTCATGGACATTTTGTTCCCCCTTCTAAGAAGGACCAAAGTATCCACACTTTGGTCTTCCTTCTTCTTGAGCTTCATGTGGTCTGTGAATTGTATCTTGGACATTCCAGCTTCTGGGCTAATATCCACTTATCAGTGAGTACATACCATGTGTGTTCTTTTGTGATTGGGTTACCTCACTCAGGATGATAATTTCTAGTTCCTGCCTAATAATTTCATGGATTCATCATTTTTCATAGCTGAGTAGTACACCATTTGTGAGTGTGCCACATTTTCTGTATCCATTCCTCTGTTGAGGGACATCGAGGTTCTTTCCAGCTTCTGGCTATTATAAATAAGGTTGCTACGAGCATAGTGGAGCATGTGTCCTTATTACATGTCGGAGCATCTTCTGGGTGATATTGCTGGTTCCTCAGGTAGTACTATGTCCAATTTTCTGA
>NC_034600.1:56121482-56157604 GCF_900095145.1 Mus pahari
TTTTTTTTTGATTCAGAGACTATTAATGACTGTTTCTATGTTTTTAGGGTATGGAACTGTTTAGATCATTAATCTGATCCTGATTTAACTTTGGTGCCTGGTATCTGTCTAGAAAAATTGTCCATTTCATCCAGATTTTCAGGTTTTTTTTTTTTTTTTGAGGATAAGCTTTTGTAGTAGGATCTGATGAGTTTTTTAGTTTTCCTCCTTTTCTGTTGTAATGTCTCCCTTTAATTTTCTGATTTTGTTAATTAGGATACTGTCTCTGTGCCTTTTGTTTAGTCTGGATAAGGGTTTATCTGTCTTGTTAATTTTCTCAAAGAACAAGCTTCTGGTTTAGTTTATTCTTTGTATAGTTCTTTTTGTTTCTCCTTGGTTGATTTCAGCTCTTAGTTTGATTATTTCCTGCTGTCAACTCCTCTTGGGTATATTTGTTTCTTTTTGTACTAGAGCTTTCAGATATGCTGTCAAGCTGCTAGTGTATGCTTTACTCTAGCTTCTTTTGAGAGGCACTCAGAGCTGTGAGTTTTCCTCTTAGGACTGCTTTCATTGTGTCTCATAAGTTTGGGTATGTTGTGGCTTCATTTTCATTAAACTCTAAAAGGTCTCTTTATTTCTTCCTTTACCAAGTTATCAATGAGCAGAGTGTTGTTCAGCTTCCACATGTATGTGGTCTTTCTATTGTTTATTTTGTTGTTGACGATCAGTCTTAGTCTGTGATTATATGATAGAATACGTGGGATTATTTCAATCTTCTGGCATCTGTTGAGACCTGTTTTGTTATAAGTTATATGGTCAATTTTGGATAAGGTACCATGAACAGCTGAGAAGAAGGTATATTCTTGTTTTAGGATAAAATGTTTTATAGATATCTGTTAAATCCATTTGGTTCATAAATTCTGTTAGTTTCACTGTGTCTCTATTTAGTTTTTGTTTCCATGATCTGTCCATCGCTGAGAAGAGGGTGTTGAAGTCTCTCACTATTATTGTGTGAGGTACAATATGTGCTTTGAGCTTTAGTAAAGTTTCTTTTATGAATGTGGGTGCCCTTGCATTNGTAGCATAGATGTTCAGAATTGAGAGTTCTTCTTGGTAGATTTTTCCTTTGACCAGTATGAAGTATGCTTCCTTATCCTTTTTGATAACTTTAGGTTTAAAGTCAATTTTATTCGATATTAGAATGGCTACTCTAGCTTATTTCTTGGGACCATTTGCCTGGAGAATTTTTTTCTACACTTTTACTTGAGGTAGTGTCTGTCTTTGTCACTGAAGTTGGTTTCCTGTATGTAGCAAAATGCTGAGTCCTGTTTACATATCCATTCTGTTAGTCTATTTCTTTTTATAGGAGAATTAAGCCCATTGACGTTAAGAGATATTAAGTAGAAGTGGTTGTTGCTTTCTGTTATTTTTTGTTGTTAGAGGTAGAATTATGTTTTTGTGGCTATCTTCTTTTTGGTTTGTTAAAAGAAGATTATTTTCTTGTTTTTTCTAGGGTGTAGCTTCCCACCTTGTATGGAGTTTTCCATCTATTTTCTTTTGAACGACTAGATTTGTGGAGAGATTCTATGTAAACTTGTTTTTGTCATGGAATATCTTTTTTTCTCCAGCGATGGTATTTGAGAGTTTAATTGGGTATAGTAGCCTGGGCCAGGATTTGTGTTCTCTTAGGGTCTGTTTGACATCAGGACCTTCTGGCTTTCATAGTCTCTGGCGAGAAATCTGGTGTAATTCTCATAGGTCTGCCTTTATATGTTACTTGACCTTTCCCCCTTACTGCTCTTAATATTCTTTCTTTGTTTTATGTATTTGGTGTTTTGATTATTATATGATGGAAGGAATTTCTTTTCTGGTCCAATATATTTGGTGTTCTGTAGGCTTCTTGTATGTTTATGGGAATCTCTTTCTTTAGGTTAGGGAAGNTTTCTTCTATAATTTTGTTGAAGATATTTACTGGCCTTTTAAATTGGGAATCTTCACTCTCTTCCATACATATTATCCTTAGGTTTGGTCTTCTCATTGTGTCCTGGATTTCCTGGATGTTTTGGGTTAGGATCTTTTTGCATTTTGCATTTTTGTGATTGTTGTGTCAATGTTTTCTATGGTATCTTCTGCACCTGTGATTCTTCTATCTCTTGTATTCTGTTGGTGATGCTTGCATCTATGACTTCTGATCTCTTTCCTAGGTTTTCTATCTCCAGTGATGTCTTCCTTTTTGATTTCTTTATTGTTTCTATCTCCATTTTTAGATCCTGGATGGTTTTGTTCATTCACTTCACCTGTTTGTGTTTCCCTCTAATTTTTTGAGGGATTTTTGTGTTTCTTCTTTAAGTGCTTCTAGCTTCTTACCTGTGTTTTCCTGTATTTCTTTATGTTCTTTTTAAAATCCTCTATTAGCTTCATGAGATATGAATTTAAATCCATATCTTGCTTTCCTGGTGTGTTGGGTGGGGTATCCATGACTTGCTGTGGTGGGAGAACTGGGTTCTGATGATGCCAAATAGCCATGGTTTCTGTTAGTAAGATTCTTTTGTTTGCCTTTTTGCCATCTTGTTATCTGATCTTGCTGTCTCTGGCTGGAACTTGTCCCTCCAGTGGGTATATAAGTCCGTGTCAGCACTCCAGGGAGACCAGCTCTTTCCTGGTGAGACCCATACTCAGTGGCGGAACAGCCTCAGGTCCCTGGTGCAGATGGCGGACTGGAAGCGACTTTCTGTTGTTTTAAGTTACCTGTACCACAGTGCTTTGGTTAAGTAGTCCAAACTGACCAACATACAACAGAATGTACAGACATGTTTAAAGTAAACATTCAACATGAATTATGTTATTTCTATGAAAATGTGATTTCTCTTCCTTTATGAAGTTACACTAGTTGCTACTCTTGTATATTCCTCTGAATGCTTTTGCTCACAACTCCATGGATCACTATATTTTTTCCTATATTGACAAAAGCCCCATGCCATCTCCAGGCTCAGCTACTTGGCACACTCCAGTGCCTTGAGTTACCATATGAAATGTGACCTTCATGTTGCCCTTGCTTGTATTTTCTTCCATATAGTCTTTACCTATCTTTAAAAACATTTTATAAATTATAATTTTATCTGTGTGTGGGTGTTTTGTTTGCATCTACATCTGTACATTACATGTACTCCTGGTGTCCAGGGAGGTCAGAATAGGGTGTTGGATCCCTGCAAAAAGGAGTTACAGATAGTGCTGAATCATAATCGGAATACTGGGAATTGAACTTGGGACCTCTGAAACTGAAGAGCAGCCAGTGTTCATAGCTGCTGTGTCATTTCTTCATCCTCTTTACCTGTTTTTTTCCTTTCTTCTCTCCTAGCAGTGGAATCTTCATTGTATATTGGGAACCCCTCCCCACCTCTCATGGTAATGCCTGCTTCTTACTGTATACTTAAATATTAGTGGTTTTCTTATATTTCTCTATGACCCACACAAGAGCAAAGCTTGCTACTGCCATCCACAGTCTGTAGCTCTGTCATACTCTGGCGGTCTGTGATGTGAAGTCACTGGGTGTCATTGCTAAGACTTCTCAGGAGCAGGTGACCCAAGTTAAGGTATTTGTTTTCAGTTTGTGGACTCATCAGTATCAGAGATACAGGGAAGCACTGTGACCTGCAAGACTGGTTCTTCACCCTCCCAGCTGTTCTGTGAACCATTTAATATTTTTAGGAAACTCTCTTTCTGCTTCAAATATACTTACTTTGCTAAACGCTAAGAATCCTGACTGATACTTGGCATAAAACATGAATGTGATATTTTAATACTAGTCTGTTTTTTTTCTCCATATAACTGTGCTCTTGGAATATCTCATTCCATTGTTTAGTGGCCAGCATAGTGTTTAAGAAAGGCGTTATGGCTTCTCAATAAATGGCTATTAGTTCATTATTGAATTAATTTAAAACTATCTCTCTGACAATCTTAACTTTTAAATGGCCTAAGAATATTTTCAGTAGCTCAAGAGGTCTGTGCTGAACTGTAGAGCCCATTTATTTATGTGTAGTTGCCACAGTCACAGAGAACATCATTGCCATAGAGTACCTTAGCATTTAGTTAAACATGAAATGGTAGCACACACCATACATTTCTCTATGTAACCTCACTATAGAATACTACTAATTCGTTTTAAAAAGTGTACAGTCAACCCAGAGATCCACACTGTAGTAGATGGTGGATTTATTAAAGAATGCCAGAGAAAAACTGCTGATCTCACTCACACATACACACACACACACACACACACACACACACACACACACACACACACACACAATGACCAGTGCTGTATCAATTCCAGAAAATAGCCCATGCTTGTATTTGAAGGCAAAAGTCTGGATGAAGAGAGAGACAAAGGCTTACAGAGAATGAATTAAATGACTTGAGATTCCCTGGATCCAAACATAGTTGATTGATTAAATTCATTATCTATTTCTCATTGTATTTCACATTACTCGGACATAATACTTGACATCATATGTTTTGCATATTGTCTCTAACCAAGAGTTTTGGTTTTCCTTTATAAATACCAAGAAGAAAATTGGCAGAATCAACTAGTAATGTTACATTGCATGCAGTCCTTGAAAATATAATCAGGCATTAGCAGCAGTTGTGGTTATCTGAATATAAGACATGGATATAATACATGACCGGATAGACACACCAATTCAAACAAACAATGTCAACACTTAAACAGAATTTTAATGCTAAGGCACCCAACCACAGTGTCTTTCAGTTATTTGTTGTTTTCTTCAGGAGATTGGTCAAACACAGCCAGGATTCAAAATTGTGGCTTGCAGTCATAAATCAATATTTGAATTTGAGTAACTTACCTATCTTATTTGTGTTTCTGTGAGCATAGTTTCAGCTAGGGTACTCATTGTGGTGTGCACAGCCCCCTTTTTCTGTAGTTCAGGCAATATTCAGGGCTGTAGAACTTGGGGTAATTCATAATGGTGTCTCCATACATAGGAGGACTCCACTCACTGCTAAATGTTGAACTACTGTAGGTTGGCCATAGTTCCTCCTATGATCTCACATAGAAGCTAATGGATAATAGCAGCAGGAAGATCATGGTCTTGATAACTGACTTTGGAGCTTCTTGGCTTCTAACTCACTGCTTCTTGAGTTTGTTTTCAAACAAAACAATACAACAAAATCAAATGAGCTTGGTGCCTCTTTTCTTTCTCCCACTTCCTTTGACACATGGTCATGGTATTTCATACCCATAAGTGTACTTTGTCCTCCATGTTCATCCCCATAGCCACTTTAAGTAAAATGACCATCCATCCACATCTCTCTCAGACAGATACAGTTTATGCTTACTGTTAATTATGTCTAACTTTCTCTTTCCAAAACAACTCAGTTTTGATAATAGACTACATAACCACCCACTTAGTGGTGATGTTTGACACTCAACAATAGGACAGGTTCATGGCAAGAGAGGGTTGAAGTTGGAATGTGTGCCTCATCTGTGACTGAAAGAAAAACTTAAACATCACTTAAAATCTCTACTTTCAACTTTGGCATCTATGACAAAGAAAATAACAATTATAATGGATGAGCCTACATTGTAGTATTATCGTGAGGAAGAAATGAGAACAGTTGCATAGTGCTGGATAAATAGTCAATCCGAATGATAGACCCACCATTCACATCTTTCCTTTTCTTCCTGCATTCATCACAGCCTTCTATCTTCTTTCTTCTATCTTTCTTTCTTCACTTAACTGAGTTTTGCAATTTTAATTGGGTCATCTGGACTCTTATGACTAATCCTGCAAGGGGGAAACAGATTCTTCCTGCTTTGTGCAAACATTTCTGAGCTAGGAGATCAAAATGATTTCTTAGAATGCTGAAGATGTGTAGCAAGGTCATGTTGACTTTCTCGTCTGCGAGCTATGGGGGAGAGCAAGCATTCCAGACTTTCCATCTCAGTGATCATTTGGTTGTTGATGGAAGGGTTTTCTTATAATTCATTTGTTTTGGTAAAAACTAGACATAGTGACATATGCTTCTTCTTGATTCAGGACTGAGGAAGTGGAGATGGGCTGTCTCTGAGAAACTGGTATCAGGATTCCCAACTGGAGAGGCAATGGTTGAGGGACAGGATCATTTGTGTTTGCAGAGCTTGGCAGCAAGTCTTGATACACAGGAGGCCTATTTCCGTCACCATCTCTGTTGTCAGGGGACCTAGAGGAAAGGAGTGGAGGGGTATTGCATGAACTCAGATTTCTAGCCAGGCATCTTAAGGGGGACTCTCTTCTGAATGTTTCTGGCGGGCTGACTGAAGTCTCAGATGCCCGGTTTGCACTGTGTACAGCTGTTCTGGGTCCCTGCTTCTCCAGCTCCTCAGGCTGTGGAGGAAGATCATTTGGCAGAAAATGTTCAACCTCATCCCTGGCTTCAATGCCATTCACCTCATGAATCTGGCAGTCCAGGAAACTTTCAGGATTGAAACTCACATTCAGATTCTGCAGAGAAAGTTGGAAGCATTAGTGGCACGGCAAAGAAGTGCTACTATACATTTGATTCAGGAAACTAAAACATCTAAGAAGTTTTCTTGTAATATTTACTGCACAATGTGAAAAAATGACCTGCTTGATTTTCAATTGGCTTCTGACTGAGCTGTGATACTCCAACTTTGAAGTAAACATTGATTTTTCCCCCAACCCCCTGCCCTGTGTATCTTGGTTTTATTCCTCAGAGTCTTATAAGGACTTTGATACATAAAAGACATAAGTTGAGTTTCAGTTTCCTCTGGTCTTAATCACTCTTAGACTAAGATTTCAACATTATGGTATATTTTTTAAAGATTTATTTATTATATGTAACTACACTGTAACTGTCTTCAGACACACCAGAAGAGGGCATCAGATCTCATTACAGATGGTTGTGAGCCACCATTTGAACTCAGGACCTTTGGAAGAGCAGTCAGTGCTCTTAACCGCTGAGCCATCTCTCCAGCCCCAACATTATGGTATTTCTTTCTCTACCTCAAGCAATTACCTTTTTTGGCTTCTTACATAGTTGTTCCAGAGTTTTCTTATGATCAGGGAGACTAGGCCATACGACAGGTTTAATCCTAAAACCAGAGAACATTCATACATGAAACCAACTGGCAGAAGGAGAAGGCACACAAACAGCCCTTTCACCTTATTCGAGGGAGATTGGGAAAACATTTCTGTTACTGGACAAACACCTTATTTTCTCTGACAGTATCATGCTCTTGGTTTTAGGAGTGGTTAGAACAGAGCTTATTGCTATCGATCTATTGTGAACAAGACATTGTAATTATGTTGCAAAGTGCCCTAAAGTGAAGAGTGAGGTTTGCAGGGAGGCAGTATTGGTGTTGATATGGAGCTAAAATGAGACCTGGTCTTTTATGCTCACTGTTGGTATTGTCATCTTATTCATTGTCTTTATTGGAAGTAAAGGTTTTGCTTTAATTCCAGTGGAAATTCTAAGCTATTCAAGGAAATTATTTTATGGTAGCATTTTTAAAATTAGATCACTTTTGGTCCTAGGAATACATAGCCCTGTGCTGAAGGCATCTTCCTAGAACACTGAGTAATTCACAGGGCATGGTTCTACCACCGAGCAGAATACAAAAATCTTGTGAATTTGTGTGCAGAAAGTCATGAGATCAAGTAGACTCCACGCTAGCATGGGTAATCACCTCTATGTCCTTTAGGAGGCTGTGAAAAAAACATTTGGAAAACACTTCTTAAAGAATTCTTATATTTTTTTTGGGGGGGGGGACGTCATGGCCTAGGGAGATAATCCAGTAAATAAACTTCTTGTCATGCAGTCTTGAAGAACTGAGTTTGGATAGCAATGTATGATAACATGTATCTGTAACTGTATGATATTTGGAGTGGTGGAGGCAGACAGATACTCAGAGTTTACTGACCAATTAGTCTGACAGGGGTGGGTGAGTTTCATGTTTAGTGGAAGGACCCTGCATCAAAAGACAAGGTGGAAGATAATTGAGTAAAATAATACGTGTTGAGTTTGGCTGCCTATAGGCCAGCACATATTTGCATGTGTGCACACATGAACACAAACATATACACAGATAGACAGACAGACCTAGCACACACACACATATACACTCACATGTGTACATACACAGACACAGATACACAAGCACATGCAACATACACACACATACACATGTGTACAGACACACACACAGACTATTAATATTTGTTAAATAATGCTTGTCTTATGTCAGTTTGTACATTTTTGTCTCTTCTGAAATCACCTATGGTAAATTGACTGGGATCTAAAAATAGGATGGCATATATTTGCCTCTGTAGTATTTGAAATGTCAAGTCTGTTTTTTTTAACTTTTCTAGATCAGTAAGTGGCACCTGAGTCCTGCTTTTCTGGGGCTGCACAAATAACCCTCTTGTTTACTAAAGAAAAATCACCTTTTTTTCCATAGCACATGGGCTAAGATGACCAACAAAAGCACAGAGAACAAACTCAGAATGGTGACAGTTGGCAAAACAGGATCCCATCCTCCTGGAATAAAAGGAGAGATCACAGTTAGTATTCAGTAAGCATAAAGTGTGGGTATATATTTAGGGTAGTTTGATTTTACTTAATAACATGTCTCACTTATTGTTTCTTAGAAACAGTTCTTTGAGTGAGAGAAAGAGTTGTGCTGATCTAGGTGACAGTGGCAAGAACATCAGCTACTTGAAATGTAAAGATGACCGTTCATGATGGCCCAGAAACCTTTATCCAACCACCCTTATCCAAAGGGGGAAAGTCTCAGTAAGAGATGGAGAGATACATGTTCACAATGAAGCTGCAGCAAGTTCCAGAATGAAAGTTGGGCACTGGGACAGCATGGAAAATCTCCATTCCCCTCAAATAGAAGAAGTTTGAGGTAAGTTGCTTTGGATACTGTCCTGAAGCATGTTCTCTGGCTTCTCCGGCTATTGGTATTCCCCATAGCATCTTTATTGTTCTGGGAAAGGAGATGTAATGGATAGCCAAACTGGTCTGCGTCCTTTCTATTAGGAAAGATATTTATTACCTAGAGGGATCATAGAGAGATCAGCCATGACCCCTGACAAAGGTGGAAAGGGTAGTGTGTAAGAAATTCACACAGATTCATTAGTAGATCCCTGAGTATCTGAGACAGTGACATCAAGACAATCTTTATCCATTATCAGGCACTATGGCTCAGCTGTCACTGCTCTCCTCCCAGAAAAATGGCAAAGGTGGCAGGCAGAAGATTCGCCAAAGAAAGTAGAAGAAGGCTCCTGACCTGTGGGTTATTTACACTGATCTTCTGATCCCCCTCTCTGCTACACTTCAGAATATGAAGTGTTGTGGAAGGCTCCAGGCTTGGGAAGTCTTTGCTTACCTTGATTCTTGGGTTCTGGAGTTTCGAAGGTAGAACTTGGACTCCACTCGCTCCAGAAGCCTTTGAAGTAATCATTATGGGGAATGGATCGGACTTTGATTTCATACACTGTTTTTGGCCATAGCTTTCTCTGTGGGATTGTTGTTCTCATGTGGAATAAAGATACATGCTAGGGTGAAAAGCAAGTTTGGTTATTAGAAGTAAAAGGACATGTTGGCTTTCAGTCATGTTGGTAACCTCTGGAAGTTCTTTCATATGTCTTAAATGAAGGAGTTGAGCTTTGCAAAGGTTTAGCAGCAGAATGGGGGGGGGGAGGCTCTAAATGATGCCAGGTGAGGTCAGAGAACCCTGATTAGATGGGTTTGTAGTCTCTCACTTTGGAGGGGTTCACCCCCTCCTAGGCTCACAGCTATCTCCCCTGTTTTAGCATCTCCTTTTCCTTTCTATCTCTTTCCATGTTCCACAGGGAGACAAAGGGTAGGCAGTGAGCACTAGTCATGTCCTTCCAGAGAGATACTATTTGACACCACACATAATCATAAAGACATGATGTTTCCAAAACTGTACTGTTTCTAAGAAAAAGATATTATATTGATATTATAGACAAAATTGGTATCCTATTATTATTTATATCTATTTGACTATGTTAACTGAATTTATATATTTCTTAGTTGTGACAGATTTCTAAGTTTTGTGCTCATTTATCTGTTGGAGTGTTTGTCTCTATCTTAATGATGAACTAATGATTTTACATAGACAGACCATCTGTTAGCAGTTCTGTGGCAATTTAATACTAATTTTTTTATTTGACTTACAATTATATTTGTGTGTATTGACATAAACCAACCTCTAGTAGAGTCTAGACATTTTAATGTGCTTTTTTCTTAACAGACAGTAAGCTGATTGTCTTAGAACCATCTATTCACAACCCTTCTTTCTTCTTCTAATGTTGCTTTTCCACTGGTGGCATAGTCAGATGATTAACAGGAGAAGGTAGGATGAAGGCCATCCAGTTTGTGTGTGGCTGCGGAGTAGGTAGAAAAAGACAGCAGATGGCTTGGATGGAAATGCACATCCGTAAGTAGCACACCTCAGCACACTGCAAAGTAAGTTTGATGACCCAGCTGAAGTAAAGGGGGCATCGGGCATGTGTGAGCATCCTTTTGTTCTTGAGAAAGAGAAGCCATCTTCTCTTTATCTATTTGAAGCAGGGAGGGCTGAGAATGAGCTGGCAGACTAAGGGAATCCCAACTGCCCAGGGTCCTCTGTCTCTCTCCCAGCTCATCTCCCAAATAGATGGTAAGCCCAGTGAGATCATCTTGACCTCAGCAGACCATGAGGAAGTTGACCTAACCTCCAGAAAATGCAGAGCAGAAAAGCAATTCATTCCTTCTGCAGCTGAATGCTTAGACGTGAACGTAAAAACAAAGTGACAGAAAAACCTCCCACCCTATCTTCTGCTGACCTCCTGCTGCCCGCAAAAGTCCTAGGGAAGAATCATGGCTACTTCTTGGTTATGCTATGCAGAATCATTACTCTTCCTGATTATCCCACACACTGGAGGCTTTGTGTAGCAAGGATCAGGTTTGTCTGAGCATGCATTCTTATCTAAGTTTAAACCATAAAGATGAACTAAAGCAAATTTAATGAAGAACAGCCAAAAAAGGAATTTGGGGGTCTTGAGGGCGTAGGACCCAGGGAGTCTCTCTGAGTGAAGACTAAGCTCTGAAAACAGAACACGATGATACTTAATGTATGAACGTGATTGATTTACGTTACCGTCCAGTTACTTTCACCCCTTGCTGGGCGGTAGGCCATGTCATGCTTCACTTGTTTTAAATATTTCTTTTTCAAGTGAGGTGCACTAAATGTCACCAAAAAGTCATTTGCTTCTTTTCGATAAATGACTTTCAGGTCAGAAGGAGCCTCAGCTTTAACTGTCAAAAAAGACAAAAAAAGAAAAAGAAAAAAGAAAAAGAAAAGAAAGAAAAAGAAATGAAATCTGTGTATGGGGCTTAAAAGGACATAGGTACATTTAAAAATTATCATTTCCCCCTTTCGTGGCCTCCCTTCAAATCCTCCTACATACCCTCCTTGCCCTCTTTCATCAAATTCATAACACCCTTTTCATTAATTGCTGATAACTACATGTTTTAAAGTCCTTCTGCTCTGAAAACCATACCCCCAGAGCTTTCTATTTTTGGAGCTGATCATTCACAAAGCCAGATCTTTCTCCTTGATTCGTATCTAGACACCACTGCAAGACCCTTCCTGTGGTTGGTGTAGCCTTCTGAGTGTTGTGAGTAGATAGAAGGGTACCAGTTCCAGTCTTGGCCCCAAATCCTCCCATGTATAATTCTTATCTTGGTATCTTTCTATACTGAAGTTCTATGGGAAAGAAAATTGGGTCACCATGTGGAGGAAGTCCTAAATAGTCATAAAATAAGTATCCTCACTTATATACATCAGAATACCAGAGAAGGTGTTACTAATGGGCTCCAAAGTAAAGAATTGCAAGGATCTATCTGGGACCTCTGGACCTCACTTCAGATACAAATAAGTGTAGAGTCTTCATCGTGGCCCTGGCTAACAAATTCCCGAGTGTCCTCCTCTGTCAATTTTAGTTAAATAAACCAATTTGTTTCATAGGCCTCTGCCTGTCTCACAGAGTTGCATTTAGAAACAATTTGTCATGCAAGATACATTACTGGAAGGGGAAAACTATCACGTCATTCAGCCAAAACCCAGAGAAAAGTATTTATTCTCAAGGAAAACATCTGTATCAGACTGTAATGTCCAGCTTTGGCCCAAGACAGTTTTATCAATGTTTCTGAAACAAATCAGGAAGGCAGGAAAGTAGGCCTCCAGCCTTAGAGGTTAGGGATCCCTGAAGAAACAGAAGTGGGAGAGAAAGTTTCAGGTGACTAGAATTCTGGTTCTAGGTATTAATCAGGAACATTTAGTTTAAATTTAGTGGAAATGATAGCTTATTGAATGAAATGTCTCCTGAAGAACTAGGAGGAAATAATCTTATAAGTATTTTTATTATTTTAATCCTACTAGTTAGGAGTGCAGGTACTTTCTAGGACCCCTGAGAGACCCACACCACTCCTTTCACAGGGATCTGTGCTCACCTCACTGCCCCTCACATAAGAGGGTAGGCTTGAGGTCTGCAGTGGAAGATGCTACATGGCCTTCCATGAGAACTAGGTATTTTGGAGCAGGGACTACGGATGGGGCAGATCTCTCCAGATCCTGTGAGTGGGCTCTATGTGCTACTGAAGTTTGTGTGCTTAGATGGTTTAATGCAAGGAAGAGATGCAGTGTTTTCTTAGAGGATCAAGAATTGGTACCCTCTCTGCTCACTCTCCAAGAAAACAAACCTCTGCAGTATGAACGACGAACCTATACATATGGTGCCTTTGTGTAGTGTACACATTCAGCACTGATCCATAAAAAAACCCTTAATGTCCAAATGAGTAAACACCACCGTTTTTTATGCTCAAAACCCAGAGATCTTATCCATTGGAATCCTTGTCTCATCTGCCATTCATGTCAGCCTAGCTCATGCTGGTATTGTGTGGCCAACATGTAAAGCCATCTGTTGAATATTTCATTTCTGTGACCTCTGCTCTTTCCCTAAGATATTGTTTAGACATGGGACTTCCATTTTTATTCTTTACCATCATCATTAAACAAATGAAGTAACTTTCTCACTGTATCTCATATCTAGTGAGAATAGCTCTGTTGTCTTCTCTTTTAGAGTAGTGACAGAGACATTGATAAGGGAGGGAGTTCATAGCCTTTAAGACCAGCAAACTTCCATTTATGTGATTATTTTGATTGCTTTTTTGTATAAACTTCACTTGTAAATTACCAAAGGCAGAAAAAATACAAACAGTTAACATGCCATTGCATTAATTCAAATTACAATTTAACCTAAAATATAACTGCTTTTACTACTTATGTTTAACAGAATATAATTATGTGTATTCTAGGTCAAATCAGTTATGCTGTTTCACTCCTCACTTTATCTCATTGGAAATATAATTATATTATAGTTCATAATGGCTATGCTATGGTATTTACTTTTAAAAAGTTAAACAGCAATCAAATGGTATTTTAAAGATATGATTTCAATGTAAGTGAGTAGATTTGGGGTGACGCCTTCCATAATCAGTAGGCATTATCTGATCAGTAAAAAACCTTTAGTTCGCAGAAATTCCTATCAGAAACAGGTCTGATTCAAGAATGCAATACATTCTTGCCTTAAGAACTTGGACTCAATTCTTCAACATTCATACTTAACCTGCATTTATACCCTCTAGCTTATCCTAAAGGTTTTAAACACACCACTGTCTCAATGATATGAACTAGTTCTTAAAAGTAATCTGCCTCTCATTTGTCTGTCTATCTATTTATCTATCTATCTATCTATCTATCTATCTATCTATCTATCTATCTATCTATTTATCTATCTATCACTGTATCATCTTATCTATCTATCCATCATCCATTGATTTATCTATCTATATATCATCTACTTATCATTTACTTATATATCCATCTATTTATCTCCCGCCCATAAGTTCTCTTTTACTTGTAGAACTTTGAAAAACATTGTATATTTACAAGTGTATTTTTAAATGATTTGTTAATTGAGCTATACACATTAGGGATATGATCTGAATACAGAGAAAAGACCTCAAGACCTTCAGAAGAAGTGAATGACAAAAAGAAAGCACATGTGTATTGGAGGTAGATGGCCTGCTTCAGCCATGTTCCTCATACTGATGTCAGACACTCTTTCATGGCTGAGTTGGAATATTCTCAGCATATTTTCTCACAGTAGGAATTCATGATTCAAGTGTCAGATTTTCATTTCTTAAAAATGAGCAAGCAATGTTGCTCTTGTTTATTACAGAGTGTTTTCATGACTTGCATATTTTCATCCTTCTGAATGCAAAGACATGTTTCTATAGCCATCCAAACCATGGAAACCACACCATCACATACAACTTCTTACCTATTGTGTTTATAGCCATACTTTTGCAAGCTAAATTCTTTTGTCCAAGCTTCACACATATATCGCTGCTACCAATCAGTAAGAATTCTGTTGTCTTTATAAAATATATATCTTGCTGCTTGTTAAGAGTTAGGCATTTCACACGTAAAAGAGCCCCACTGCAGAAACAAAAAGTTATGTCTTCATTGAGGTAGGATTTTCTGTATGCAAAGTAACATTGTACCTTTAGTTGTATGAATTCAATTTTAGTGTCTACAGGTACATAAGTTGGCAAGTTAATGGCGAGGAGAAAAAGCGAGTGAACTAAAATAACATAGTTTTCTGTTCTATTATGCCCCAGTACAGGGGAATGCCAGGGCCAAGAAGTGGGAGTGAGTGGGTAAGGGAGCAGGGCGGGGGGTGTATAGGGGACTTTTGGGATAGCATTTGAAATGTAATTGAAGAAAATATCTAATAAAAAAGGAAAAAAAAACAATTATTATATGCAAATGAGTTTGAAGTGGTGAAATCATGCTTGTGGAAATTAAAAGCAAGATCCATGTAGTTTTAGAATTGAAGAAAATACTTTGTTTAGGTAAAAATGTAATCAGCATCTCTTGGGGACAAATGAAAAATATTATAACTGTAAGAAATGTTGATACTATTCCTTCAATTAGGATTAAAGGAAATGCTAAATTGGTTGAAGAGGTTTATATATACAACTACATATATTTAATAAATAAACCAAATAACTCTATGTTTTCATAGAGCCTTTATGTTTTGTTTTCCTGTTTGAGATAGAAATCTTTCTATGTACCCCCAAATTCATTACGCAGACCAGACTGTCCCTGAACTCACAGAGATCCAGCATAGTGCTGAAGGCATGTATTACCATGCCCAGGGTCAAAGGGACTTCAGCTAATGAAACTTAACAAGGGAGGCCAAGAAAAGGAAGCAAAGTTCTGTGTGGTGGATCATGAGTATAACCTTAACATCAGAGAGTCTAAAGTATAAGGATTGCTGTGGGTTTGAGTCCAGCATAGTTTACATAGAACTTCTATGATGCTATGGGTATAAAATTATAAGTTAACAATACTTGAAATGTCAGAGGAGACACAATTGTATATTGCATAGATATTAAAACTGTAAGAAATACATCAATTTGTGAGAGTGAATGTAAATTTTTTGAAGTGAAAACATTCTTAAAACTTAACCCCATACAAACTGTATGTCACATTGATATTAACATCTTCCCTCACAATTAATTCTAGATCCTTGAGGACTTCAGGATGCTGAGTTCTACGAAATGGTTAAGAAAGATACAGTACCAGTATCACCAAATTTCTTCCCCAAATAGAGGTGATCTATGTTATTCTGTGAAGCCAGTTTAAAATTGGTACCCAAACCTACCAAAATACTGGAAAGAAAATCATCCCTCGATACTGTATACATAGGACTGGGGATATGACTCACTTGTAGAATACTTACCTAGTTTCCTCAAAGCCCTACATAAATCTGGTATGGCAGAATATACCTGTAATCACAATGATCAAAACATGGAGGGAGGAACACGAGAAGTTTGAGGTCATCCTCATCCACGTAGTGAGTCTGAGCCAGCATAGGACATATAAAACAGTATCTTAAAAAATGTGTATATAAGCATGATCTGGTCTGACCTAACCCTGGAGAAACTTGAGTCCCCAGGAAGTGGGGAAGTCTGGGTGTGGGGGTGGGGAGGAATGGGATGAGGAATTGTCAGAGGGTGGACCAGGAGGGGGATAATGACTAGACTATTAAAAAGAGATTAAAGAGTAATAATTTAAAAAATGTATTATTATGGTCTTCAAAATAATCATACTGTATTGTATCAGGTGTGGCGAGTACCAGCAAAACAAAGCTGGTTCAACATTCAATCATCTATTGGCATAATTTACATTAACAGAATAAAACACTAGAAAGTGACTCATCTTTCCTGGAAGCAGATTTTTTGATCGAATCACATATTATTTCATGATGAAAGTTCCCCCAACCAACATGAAACAGAATTGTTCAAATGCAATTATAAAAATTTAATCTAAATCATAATGGTAAAGATCAGGACAAGGGAGACCGTTCTCTTTGTACACTCATACACAGCAGCACACTGAAGTTCTCATCAATTCAGAAGAGAAGAGAAGAGAAGCAAATGAAAGTATATGCAGAGTTGAAAAGTAGAAAGCACATTTATTTGCAGATAAAGCCCTATCTGTTTACACGGACATTTATAAAGACTCCCAACATAATTATAGAAAATAATTGAATTCATCAAAGCTAACAGAAAACCGCTAGCTATATTTCTATGTATAGCATCACAAAATTAGAAAATGAAGTTTAAGAATGATAGTGCCTTTGTGAAAGTAGTAGAAGAATAAAAAAGCTTAGACTGAAATTTATAAAGGATATTCAAGGCCTTTGTACTGGAAATTACAAAACATTTCAGAGAGGTATTTGAAGAAATTTACATAAATGGGAGCTCTGTTCATGTGCTAGCAAATTTGCTATTGATAAATTAGAACTTTTCCCCTAACAGCTTTATATACTACTTATAAAAATTTTCTCAATATTTTGAAAATATAGAAAAATGAAAATATCACTGAAAAAATAAAAGAATAGACACAGGTGACTCTGAATACCATAGTATATTGATATTATCCTTAATCCTACACAATTTTATACATATCTTAAATCTAAAGTTTAAGCTATAAAAATAGGAAAATAATGTAAAAGATAATATTTTCAACTTTCAGAGTAACCAGGTCTCGAGCACATACCAAAAGAGGCACATTCATGCAGATCACCAAAGAAATCACCTAACCTTCTCAGTTCCCAAGACTTATCACACATATGCTCATACATTCACACACATGTGCACACACACACACAACACACACATGCACACACGGGAATGGGCATCAGAGACAGAGAGACAGATACATACACAATTACTGTCTTTTCCTCTCAGACACACAAACACACACAGATAGACACACAAATGTACACAGACACTCTCTCACACACTCACATGTATCTGGTTAGTTGGAAGAATTCATTTTGTATAAGCAACTTGAAAAGAGGCATTCTGCCAAGATGTCTACTTCTAATTGATCCCATCTTTTCCTCTCTTCAGGATGACTTAGCTGGGCTTGAAGAAAAAAGCATGCAGGCAACAAGTTCACCAGGACACAATTCAAAAGGAGGGAAATTAATCTTAAAACTTGTGAAAGGAGAAAAAAACTAGTACTTTTTCTTTTATCCTGTATCATTTATTTTTATAGCGAGAATGCAGGACTTCATTATTTCTTTAGTTTTCCCCCATTACTCACTTAACTTTGCCTACTTTCTTCTTTGCTGACAGTTCACTGCAGGGTTTAGAGGTGGAAGATGGAATTGCAAGTAGCAAAATACGTCCATCTCGAATGGTTTTCGAGAAATGTGTATGACATGCAAATATCAGTCAAGTTCTACGTATAGGATATTTCTTTTTCTTTTTTATAACTTTCCAAGTTGTGACTGTTTATTAACTAACCAGATAACAAAATTTTCTTTCATACTGATCAGTTGCCTTTTGAGTGTGTGGCAGTTAACCTGATTCCTAAGGAAGACCCAGAATTCTCCCTTCTACCACATCTTAGTTTTTCTAGCTGGTAGTGGTTCTCATCAATGTAATAACATTATTATTCTTTCATACTTGATTTCATCCGCTTGGTCATGTGCCTAGGAGCTGTATTCTAGAGGATGCTTTTTTTCTTATACCTCATCTTTATAACTACTTAGTGGCAAGTCACTGAATGAATGTGGTACACATTTTTAATCCTTATTAGGTAGCTCTTGTCCTATCTTTGTACAGGAAGACAATGGTATCCTCATAGCTTGGCAAAGCTAGACGTAGGTCAAAATGAGATGTAATTATTAAAACTAGAGATAAGGGAAGAAATTGTAAGTTTTTGACATATATAATTTAATTTTTTATATTTATTAAATTTATTTATTCACCTTCCATCCCAATATCAGCCTCCCTCTCCTCCTTGTAACCCCTCATGCCAATCCTCCCTCCATTCTTCCCTCCCCTCTCCTTCCCTTCCCACTGACAGGAGAGAGAGAGAGTTGTTCAAAAGCCCACACCCTCAGAATCTCTGTGTGTAGACTGAATGCAATGTCCTCCCTGAAATCTATCACTCAGAAAATAGTAAAAATTGAAAAGCAAGGAAGTAACCACATGCAAGGGGACAGATGTGAGATGAGTGAAAAGCTCAGAAGTCTGGCACCAACAGCTGTTTAACAGAAATACTACCAGGATTTGCTGAGTTAGAACAGAAGTGACAGAGAGCATTGGGGGAAATACCAACTTCTGAGCAATGCAGAGAAAACAGAGGCTAGTGGGCTTTATGCCAATACTTAAATTTAAAACATCTTTTAAGTAAATAAGTATACTATTCAGTTATATGTCACGTTGGCACACTAGAGTAAAGCAAGCTGATGACAATGGCCAACTTTTGTTTGTGTTACTGACTTTACTTATACAACAGGAAGAAACTCATTATCACCACCAGTGGGGGTATGTAGTTCAGTTATAAAGATTTATTGTATTGGCTGACTTAGAGATGGTTTGAATCTCTACTATCCAACACAACAGCCCCTCTGCTGTATGTATTTGTAAAACATTTGAAGTATGGCTAGTCCAAACTACAATATGGTCTAAATGTATATGTACTGTACACTTTGAACATGTTCTATAAAAAAAGCATAAAGTATCTGAGTATGCTATTTATATTGAGTACATACTGAAATAATAAGTTTTGAGTGTATCAAATTAAATAACACATGTAATTAACTTCACTTTTATTTTATTTTTTGAAAAAAAGAAGAAGAGACTTGCCAAATAACTCAGTGGATAAGACTCTGGATTAATCTACAGAACTCCTATAATGGAAAGAGAGAGTTGGTGGCACCTGTATTCTGCACACACACACACACACACACACACACACACACACACACACAGAGGCATGTGTGTATCAATACATGCACACATGCATATATACATGCATATGCATAAACACAAACACCAAATTTATTAAAAATATAATTTAAAAATATTTAAAATGACCAATGTGCCCATAGATTTATGGATTGCATTATATTTATACTGACGAGAGATGTTCTAGAATATGTGCAGCAAGGGGAAGATCACAGTTATTCCTCAAGTAATATATACATAGTTGATTCTGATCTTGTATGCCATTCTTTGGGACACTGGCCCTAAGTCACATTCTTAAATCTGGTTCTGAAAGTAAAGAGTGATGGCTAAAGATCATTTAATCTAAATTTTAATTCCATTTTTCTTTCCTTCCCCAGTCTTGTGCAATTTAGTATGAGAGATGCATTTGTCTTATCTATATAAACAGATGCTCAGACTGAAGGGAAAAATAGAAGAAAAGCAAAATATAGCAAAATCAATCAATCAATCAAACAAACAAACAAACAAACAAAACAAAACATCAAAAATGGCCCTGAAAGATAGAATATGGCTTAAAAAACACTGAACAACTTAGAGAGATAGTATAGCTTACTGTCTAGAGAACTGAATACTTAACAATACTTGATAGATATCACTGCTAAGGGCTATAACATCAGCTGGCCTGTAAAGGTGACAGTCATGGAGAAAAGTAGTGAGATATTTAAAGTTGTATGTGGTGTGTGGGAGTAATATCAAGGCACAGAAAACATGGCGTATGATTGCTTTTGTGGAAACTGATAGAAATTGAATGAGCTACCCCCAAAAGACATATCTGACTTTTGAATGATGATAAATAATATTTTTATGTGAATTGCACTGAGAGATTGTCTAATTGGTGATAGCAAAAGTAGCAGATAGCTGCCCTTGCTTTTTCCTCTATATTTATGTTATGTGAAAATGTTCCTACTTAAGGAGTCAAGTACCACTTTCAGATGCCTACCCCATGCCAGTCAAGCGCCAGATGTAATCCAGTGTAAGGCAGTTGCTGTGATGCTGATGTGAACATCTCCCTGGTCACAGGGCTAGTTAGCTTTACTATTGGGATTCCATTCCAGGTGTCTCTTTCAGAGTTTCTGCTCATTTGTTCAATGCACCTGAAAACTGACTAGAATTTCAGTGAAGAAAAGGTAGGACTCTCCCCTAGATTATTGTGGGTTATTCTAGTGTGTAATATGCTGGACTTTTCCACCCTCTTCACCATTTCCCCACTAATTTCTACAGGATCGGAGCCCACAATGAGTATTCATATCTTCATAATATTTTTTATCTGTTACTGTGAACTAGTCCATTGGTATACTAGTAATTCACACCTGTGATCTTTGTTGACCTGAACCCTCCCCGAAGATCAGTTAACTGAAAAACAAACAAACAAACAAACAAAAAACCAGTCCATTTCTTGTTCAAAGATTGGTGTCCAGATCTAGGACAGATGTTAAATTTATCATGTTTTGAGAGAAGGGTCCTAGCATCTACCAGTGATCACCTATGTAAACAAATTCTCAAATCCCAACTTCTACTTCATATTTATATTAAGAGAAAAAAAAAGTTCTACAAAAGCTAGTACCCTTTAGAAGAAGAAACACAAATTCAGAACTCTTTAGTTACCATCTTCTCAACCTAGAAGTTTCATAAATGTCCCACTGAAAGTATGGATGCCTCACGGAAATGTTAGTGATCCAGAAATCCTTTTGAGCTATTTGATGTTAACCTTTTTCCCCACATTGTATACCTTAAGGTGTGTGCGCGCACACGTGTGCCCCCCCCCACACCTATTAAAGCAGGCTTTCTAAACAAATATCTGTCCAACTGGAAAACATAGCATGAGGATGCTCTGGAGAGACTAGTATATGTCAGAGAAACTGAAAAACACTAAAGGGAAGTTTGTTACAGTGGGCAAGGACATGATTGAATATGTGAACGAAAGTGGACATAAAGGTCATCTGTGGCTGGGTCAAGTGAAATAACAGTGTTCACCACAGCTCACTAAGAACCGGGTGGGAAAACCTCGAGTCAAATCTCTGTGTGAAAGGGTATTTTTTTTTCCATAAGAACTGAGAACATTGTTTAGATGAGTTAACTGATTTATCACGTTGTAGGAATGATTCTTGACATCTGTTTTTTGTTTTGGTTTGAGTGTGGGGAGTGTTTGTATGTCCATTGCATGTGTGTGTGTGTGTGTGTGTGTGTGTGTGTGTTTATGCATGTGTGTGCGTGCGCGTGCATACGTGTATGCATACATATGCCTGTGGGTGTTCATGTGTGCACACACATTTGGAGGGCAGTAGCCAATGTCTCGGGTCTTTCTCTATCATTCTTCATGCTATGCTTCTGAAACAGTGTCTCTCAATGAACCTGGAACTCATTGACTGGACTAGCTTGACTAGCCAGTAAAGCTCACACATCCACCTCTCTGCGTAACCCCCATCTGTAGCACAGCTCAGGGGTGGAATTACAGACACCACACTCGGCTTTTACATAGATTCTAGGCATCTCAGCTCAGGTCCCCCAGCTTGCATAGCAAGAAATTTACTGACTGAGGCATATCTCTAGATATTAGATATTTGTGCTTTTGTTCTCCATAGAAAATGTGCTACAAACAAACAATAACAAAGACAGACTGAGATTATCCTGTGAAATTCAACTCCAAGATGTTGTCCCTCCAGTGACTTCAGGAAACCCTTGTGCATAGCTTCAGGAGACTGCTAGAGATTCAGGCGGGTGACAATCTGCGGCTTATCTGGGTTGTAGGTGGCAAAGGATTTCCTTAGCGCTCATGGAACTTAAGAAGTCCTCTTACTACTGCAGACCTCGGCATACTTTCCTTATATGGAAACGTACCAAAAAAAATGAGGTCATCTGATATGAATTTGGAAATAGCCACAAGCCAGAATTTCATATTAGAGTATTTTTTTTCTTCAAGTCACCAGAGATAATAACCCTTGGCAACAAGCAAGAGCTGGTGGAGGAGGGAGAAGATACAACTCCCCGAGTTCTTTATCAACCTTCAGACCTAAAGCTTTCTTTGCACTTTGATTTCCTCCCGGGCCATATGAAAACGAGAATCAACTTGGTCCTTTGGATTACTGGAAATCATCCATTGACTAGATAGTCTGGAATTCAACTGTTTCAACAGGGTGGGTGATTTTTAGACATACATTCATAGAATTATCTTTTCTCCATTACTAATTAAATATTGGATGTTGATTTGAGCTCTTTACATATATTTAATTGTTTAATAACCATAACCTTTCTGTGAGATCTAGTCATTCAATTTTTTTTAAATGAAGAAACTAAAGAATTCATGTTACATAACTTGCTGCAAGTCAAAAAGTTATTAAGCATTAGTATTGGGACTGGAAGGCAAGTATTTACGCTGCATAATGGAATTTGAAAATAGAGCACTGCCTTAAGAGAGTGTTGGAGGGATGTAGAATCTCCAAGATCAAAACCACCATTTGTATATGCCCCTGAGAACTAACAAATGAAGTGAGAGTGGCCTCACTTTAATTTCTGGCAAGGGACAAAGTATTTCAGAAAGTTTTGGGAACCTAGGAAATTTTAGCGTTTGATACTTAAGACAGACGCTCCTTCCTTTATAGGTCCCAGAAGGAACACACAGAGAGAGACAGGAGATGGATTCCTAAGCACCATGGAAACTATCTTCCTCACCATATTTGAAATTCCAGATTAGTTGTGTTGATGTCTGAGTCATTAAAAGCACAAGTCAATAAATGTTGACTTCCATCCACTTCCAACTGGCTGTAGCACCAGAAGGAGTGATCGTCCGGTTCTGCGTCTTCTAGGTCTCCTGAGAAGAACAAAATACAGCTGTTAAGGAGAAAGGGCAAATGAATGTATCAGTTGAAAATCAGATACCCTTTAATAAAATGTCACCTGTGTGACAGACAAGAAGGAGAGAATATATATCTATATATTTATATATCTATATATCTACATATAGTTTATCTAAAGGAAGATATTCTAAGGACAGAGAAAAAGTTTCAATGTGCTCTCTCTGTCTTTCTGTCTCTGTCTCTGTCTCTCTGTCTCTCCCTCTCTCCCTCCCTCTCTGTCTCTCCCTCTCTCCCTCCCTCTCTGTCTCTCCCTCTCTCCCTCCTTCTCTGTCTCTGTCTCTCTCTCTCTGTCTCTCTCTGTCTCTCTCTGTCTCTCTCTGTCTCTCTCTCTCTGTCTCTCTCTGTCTCTGTCTCTGTCTCTGTCTCTGTCTCTGTCTCTGTCTCTGTCTCTCTCTCTCTCTCTCTCTCTCTCTCTCACACACACACACACACACACACAAACACACATACCTGAAACACATATGCCAAACCCAATGTGCACGTACAGATTACAAAGTGTTCTAACAACAAAAAAAATCATAATAGTGGAGGAATAAGTTCCAGGTATATCTAAACGGTTCTACATTGGACAAGTATGTTGGAAAATTATAAGGAGCATAGACAAACCCATTTCCTTGTTTATATCAGAGCTCATTTGCAACACTTAAAACTGTATTTTATTTAGAAAGTATTTGAGATTATATTTTCCACTTCAGCCAAACGATTGTATATGTTCAGGGAATGCAATGCCTTGCATATATAAAAGGTGCTAAATGTTAATGAACAAATCCCCAATGAGACTTTAAAAATGTTGAAATTATCTTTTTTACACTGAAGAGTTGACATATTTCAGATAAGGGATCTTATATTACATTTGTATGGCACCTAATCCAACGCTGGCTTTCTCTGTTGGTCTTCATTTGTTCTCTTCCAAGTTTCTTTTCAAATGAAAGATGACTGTAATGATTTTGGTTCTAAGTGCACATTTTTATGGGATTGCTTATTGTATCCTAAAAGGACATCGCAACTTAACAATAATATTGATGACTCCATTCTGTGGCAGCAGAGAGCATCTTATGTGACCTACTGAGGCAACTATAAATCAGTAAACTCCAAGGATGAAAAGTTTTAGCCTACATGATTAGATTGTTTCAGCTACTGTATTCTACATATATCAGTAATATTCTAGAAGCAAGTGGCAAACAGATTTTTTTTTATGTGTAGCCATTTTTGGTAACTGCAATATGTCAAAGATGTTATTTGACTTCCTAAGCTGATTTGTAGAGCCCATGATTAAATAGGTATTTGTGTGTGTATATGTACATAAAATATATACATATGTATACATAAAGTGTGCACATATACATGTATACAATATTTATTTATATAACACACACACACACACACACACACACATATATATATATATATATATATATATATATATATATATATATATATGTAAGAAAAATCTTCCAGGAAGTGCATTTCAATAAGGACAAGGAAAACCTAGAGTTATCAAAGGTTTATATCATGATGGTGGAGTGCGGACAGCCTCTGATAGCTTCCAGGTGTTTAATCTCACCCAAAATAGTGACTTTATACTTTTCTGATTCTCATATGGAAACAGGATGTACTAACCATGGCCTCAGATGGGTGGCTTAGCAGCTATATGCAGTTTCAATTGCATCCTCTTTAATTAATAAACCCCAAAGGTCTGTGTTAATAAAGGTTAATAAGATGGGTTAACAAAAGGCCAACCAGGTAAGTGATGGTACTAAAGAACAGATCTCAGAGTCACCTAGATACAGACTGGGGTCGCTGTTCCCAGCTATGGGAATTTAACTTCCTAGGCATTCCCATAGCCTAGCATTTCACAGTCAGAACATCAGCAAGTTTCTTGATGTATGGTAGACGTTGTTGCCTGCCCTTACATGGAAGCTCTCAGCTCTCCTATTGTCTTGTGCTTTGTTTGCCTATAACCAACTCTGTAACAGATATGACTTACTGTTTGGTTTTAGGTATCCTGTGGGTCATCTTTACTACCTAACCTTTCCATCTATGAAAGGAGACAGAAAGAGCACACTTTAAGCAGATGACAGGCGCCAGCTGAAGAGTGGACCTCCACACACTCCAACCACCCTGTCTGACAAAGTATGTCTCAAGCTACCTCACACAATATGCAAATAGCTGATCATGCCATGTTTTCCGCAATCAAAGCAGTTGTCTCTGAGTGAGCCGTCCACTGACCCTTTAATAGGTGTTGCTACTGGGGCACAATTTCTCTGTCACCCAAAACAGGGGAAAGTCACATGCCATTGTGGGAGAATATTCTACCTATTGTGAGTTGAAGAATTCTTCCCTGAGAGTGACACAGGCAGAGGATGTGCATACTGATCTTCACTGTTCTAACTTTGTAGCCGGGCTCTCTTATTGCATGCACAAATACCCAAAGCCCATAGTCATAGGCACACACACACACACACACACACACACACACACACATTATAGAAGCCATTGGATAGATCTGCACAGAGGTTTCATTTAGATTACAGTAAGTTCTCAGAGAGTGTGAGAGCTCTCTCACAAGTCTTGGAGAGTCAGCATGAAAGATAAAATGTGAGTTATAATTTTGCAAATATACACGCACAGCATTTGGAGTTCTTTTGAAAAAAATTGTAGTATATCAATGGAAGCTTTTATTCTTACTGTGGTTTTGACATTGTGTGGAACAATGGTCACAGTGTTCAATAGGAAGTAGCTAAGCATTAAATAAAAATTCCAGGTATAGAAATTTAAAACATTTGGAATACATATTATAAGTAAGGCAGTGTCATTTAGAAAACTTCTCTCAGTGATTACTTGATGAAGAGTTTGAATTGTCTGGGCTTTTGTGGTTTCCTTTGCTTGATTTGACTATCCTAGTTAGAAAACTAACTTTATCTTTATACAAACAAGAGTAGAGTGCTTCCAGCACAAAGTGGGAAGTATCATGTCATGCCTATGTGATGCATATGGGTGACTATGCTCATCAATCTGAAAAAATTTCAAAATTTAAAAAGGTGAAGTGAAAATCCAGTTTAACAGCAAGAATTTTTACTTTTTTTTTTTTTTTTAAGAACTAGCATGGCCAATAGGGAAGAATAGGGGTAAAGGATTGCACCAAACAGCAGCAAGGTTCTCGTGCTTCCTGCCATCTGTTTGCACACATTGAACATGAGATAATGACTCTCCCTCACCAAGTGACTCATGCTCCGTCATGCTGAAGAGTGTGATTCCTCTGATGATTCTCTTCATAAGAACATGCAAGGGTTTTCCATCCTTGCTGATTACAAAGTAAAGTCACACACATATCCAAGCTTAGGATGCATGACTGAAGGCATTTGACTAAAGAGCTAAACTACAGAGCTGGGCTGATGTGTACTGATGCTGTCCATAAAGAAAATACATATGTAATTTGAGAGAAGCTTTTGCAATGTAGCTTCGACTGGCCTGAACCTCATGATTTTCCAGTCTCAGCCCTCTTAAACTTCAGGATTACAGGGATGTGCTACTGCACCCAGTTTAGGAATACACATATAGGCCAGCCATGGTGGTGCTTGCCTTTAATCCTAGCACTCAGGAGCCAGAGACAGGATACACACAGACACACAGACACACAGACACACACACACACACACACACACACACACACACACACGCACACATACACATACACACACACATACACACACACACACACATCCCCCTTTTAATGGTGTGCGTGTGTGTGTGTGTGTGTGTGTGTGTGTGTGTGTGTGAGTGTATGAAAACAGTTTAATTAATTTGTAGAAACAAATTGGAGATTCACATTCCATGTAGCTCTTGTGTCTACCAGAGACGTTTGAGCACAGTCCTGTAAATAGAATGCATATTTTTAAGGAGTCAAGATCTAAGTATTTTATGGATTCTAAAGAGAATTATGATGACCATATGATGGATTCTCTGAATATAAAAGCAACCCTGTGCATTTCAAAGAAGCCACTTTCTCCAGCATGCTACTGAATTATTCATCAGCTATCTAACATGAATCTGCCCAAACTAAAGTATTTTGAAGAAATACATTATAGAGTAACTTCTAAGTTCTAGACATCAGAAATACAGTTCTGGTGAAACCTTTTTGTTTCTAGTCATTAATTTATCATGGATGTCTAGGGTTTTAGATCTCCATAAACAGTCAAAACAACAATGGCTTAATTTTCAGTCTGATACAATTTTGGAAGAGATCATCCAACAAGCTCCAACATAGAATTGATATGAGGTTTCTTTTTTGAGAGTACCAGCGTCCATCCACATTTATGAGCCAGACTTTGAATGACACTCAGTGCTTCTTGACAGTTCTTGAGAGTTACAAGCCATTTGCAGTACTGTCATCATTCCCTCTGTCCTGGTGATTAATACTCCCAAAACAACCTAACTTGTGTTAAATTCTTGCTGTGTAACCTGATCATATATGCTGAAGGTAATCTGAAATCCTTAAAAAAAAAAGTTAGAAAAAAAAAAAAAGGAGTTAGAAATGACTCACCATCCTGGGCATTGCCACTTTCTCCAGAAACAGCTTGAATTAAGCAGAAAACCATAGCGAAAGCTCTACCCAGAGCTATCATTCTGAGAGAGAGAGAGAGAGAAGAGAGAGAAGCACACTTGTGTGCGCCAAGTGAATGAGAGAGGGGGAGACCAAACACAGCTCTGTGCCTACTTAACCACAGACAGGGAACTATGAACATCACAGAAGAAGGCAAGTGCCAGAAACAGGAAGTCTGAGAAAAGGATTGCTGCTGTAAGCAGAGGTGGAGAAAGCAGAGAGGTAAGTGTGTGACTTTTTTTTTTTTTTTTTTTTTTTTTTTTGCCTGCATCTTAGAATTCCTTGCAGCCGCTCCTGAACTTAACTGCTTACTTTTGAACAAAGTCGTCGACTTCAGGTGATCTCAGGGTCCCATGTAACAGGATCACAAAGCCCAAATCCAAACTTACCATGTTCCTCATTGTTTGGGCAGGCTCTTGTTTCAGGATAATGATGCTAGGATAGAGTTGTCCCCCTTAGGGCTGAACCCTCAATGGTCACGCCCAGTTCTCTGCTCTCTGAGAGAGAAGTGAGAAAGGAGCTTCTCTCATGAGAGGCAAGGCTGCACTATTCTATGGGTATAAGGACACATGTCTGGAAGACAGTTTGATACTATGTCTTTTAAACAAACAATAGTAGTGTATTTTCCCCTGTGCTCTAAGACCTCCCCTGGCATGGGTTTGTGGCCAGATTTCTAGATCCAGCCATACATCACTCCACTCAAGAACTGGGGGGACACCATGGAGGAGAGGAGGAAAGATTGGAAGGAGCCAGAGAGGCCAGAGAGAAATACAGTGAAATTATCTATTATAAAAATAATAGGATCTTTGTGTTCAGAATTTCACAGAAGCTGTGGTTGCGACACGAGATTGGCATGAGATCACACCAATCGACATTCCAATATGAACAGAGCAGGTGTTCATGAGGCCCCATCCCTAGCTGAGGCGCTCCTGGCAAATTGATAAATACCAGGGGATTAAGAGTTAGTTTTTGTTAAAAGTGTGTCCCATGGTAGGTTGCTCAAGTTCTAGTGGGCAGTTCTACACTCATGAGCACAAGAGCTGAACTAATTGGGTTCTGTGGATCCTTTTCTTAAAATCATTTTAAAAATTGATTAAGTTATTTGTTTATCCTACATCCTGACTGCAGCCATCCATCCTTTGCTCCCAATCCCTTCTTCTCCCCCCCCCCCTCACCCTTCTCTAACATTCTTCCATTTCTCCACAGAAAAGGGGAGGCCTCCTTTGGATATCAACCAGTCTTGACATATCAAGCTGCAGTAAGACTAGGCACATCTTCTCTCAAGGCTAGACAAGGCAGCCCAGTTAGAGGAAAGGAATCCAAAGGCAAGCCACACAGTCAGAGACATCCCTGACTCCTGCTTTAGGAGTCCCACAGGAAGACCCAGCTGCACAACTGTTACATACGTGCAGAGGGTCTAGGTTTGTCCTGTGCATGCTTTCTGGTTGAAAGTTTAGTCTCTATGAAACCCTATGGGCCCAGGTTAGTTGATTCTGTAAGTTTTCTCCACATGACCCTGACCCCTCTGGGCTCCTTCCATCCTTCCTCACTCTCTTCCACAGGATTCCCCAAGCTTCACTTAATGTTTGGCTGTGGGTCTCTGCATCTGTTTCCATCAATAGTAGGTGAAACCTCTCAGATGACAGCTATGCTAGGCTCCTGTCTGAATGTATAGCAGAATCTCATGAATAGTGTCAGAGTGGGCTCCCTCTCATGGCATGGGTGTCAAGCTGGGCCATTCATTGGTTTGCCCTTCTCTCTAATTCTGTTTCATCTTTTATGCCTGCACATCTTGTAGGTAGGACAAACTGTGGGTTAAAGATTTTGTGACTGGGTTGGTGTCCCAATCCCTCCATTGGAAGTCTTTCCTGGTTACAGGAGATGGGCGTCTCTGGGACTAACTAGAAATCTAGGACAATGAAAACTCCCAGGAGTCTATGAGGGTGACCCTAGCTAAGACTCCTAGCAATGGGGATATGGAGTCTGGATAATTAAGAAAATAGAGGACATGAAACAGAGGAGAGCGGGTGTTGGAAAGGGGTAGGTAGAGAAGACAGGAGGGTGGTTATGGTTTAAATATACTCAATACATATATACAATTTCTAAAAACAAATAAACATACAAAGTAAAGATTTCATCTTTCACAAGATATTAAAAGGTCATTTAAAAATATTTTTTTACACTCAATCTTTCAGTGTACAAATGTAGCCATTTTTCTCCTTTGAGTTCTACATATCTCTAGTGGGCACCTGTACTTAACTATTCAGTACAGCCATGCAGGAATTATTAAATGCAAGTATTGGCAAATGATGACTCATGAATGGAATTTGATCCTTTACTCGTTGTTGGAGTTCAGTGTTACCCATTTGTTGTGCATTATCTGCAGCTGTTCTCATTCATATCGTAGAGATGAGTAGGCAAAGAGATGATATATAAATAGTAAAACTTATGCCATCTGACTTTAGAAAACCTTCTGATCTCTAAACAGCAGCATGAATACAATCTTGGAATATTTAAAAGAGAGTTTCATACTGGTTATCAACTTCTCAGGAACAAAGGCTTCGGGTAAATTTTATTGGCTCCAAGGCATGTAGAACAGGTGTTGGAGGCAGTCATTATTCCGACTGTGCCTAAACTTGTATGTCAGTCCAGTTTGTTTTTAACATGGCCCCAAGGTGAAATGGTGCTTTTTGTTAAGAATGGCTGAGATTTTGATAAGAGTTGGATTATTTTCTTTCAGTTCATTATCAGGGTCCTGTCATAACTAGATAGATGGATGGCCCCTTTCCAGTTCTTCCAAGGAATCAAGAAATCTGGATCCAGACCATAGAGTATGGTTTGTTTTTTTTTTTAATTTTGATTCATAATCACTCTGTTTGTAAAGAAGTAGTAAGCGTGATTATAATGGAAGGAGTTCAAAACATCCAAGTTGATAGGATTTTATAAACTGTTATATCTATATTTCTGGAAGAATTAGTTACTTAGGTCTATAAAATGGCTAGGTTAACATAGATGATCAATGTGTCCAAGAGCTTGCATAGCATTAGTACTCGAGAGTTCCAGAGTTTGACTACAACTTGACTTAACTTTCCTCAACATGTCTTATTGAGGTGACCTAATAAGAAAAGAAAAGAAATGGGTTATTTGTACTATTCTCTGAAAATGCCTCCTCAGGTTGAGGGGATCTTGGAGGCATTATGTAATTTTAACCTGTTATAATATCATGTTCTTGACTATAAGCCATAAAGAAATGTTAGAGAATAGGTGGAACAACAATATGAACTAATCAGTAACCCAGAGCTCATGTCTCCAGCTGCCTATGTAGCAGAAGATGGTCAAGTCGGCCAGCATTGGGAAGAGAGGCCCCTTGGTCTTGCAAACTTTATATGCCCAAGTACAGGGAAATGCCAGGGCCAAGAAGTGGAGGTGGGTGTGTAGGGGAGCAGGGCAGGGGGAGCGTATAGGGGACTTTTGGGATAGCATTTGAAATGTAAATGAAGAAAATACCTAGTAAAATAATTTAAACAAACAAACACAAACAGAAGAAATGTTAGAGAAAGAATTCAGTTGGAGGTAGCATATTCTATCTCTGCTATGCATTTGGGCCTCTTTTTGAGAATTTCAATGTTTCTCCCAACCAACAAAAGAGATGATTTGGGGAATCAGGTAATCATTTACACTCTGGTTTGTAGTCTTGCTTTGAAAGCTTCATCAGAAAAACATACCACAAAATCAGCCTGTTTTGCACACTAAGTTGAATGTGCTTTCTAGAAACCTACAATGGTAAATCCTCAAAGCTGTGTGAAAATGTTTAAGGAGAAATACATATGTATGCATCTCTACTAACCCCGACCTCATCAGCTTTTTATGGACTATCACTCCATAGTGAGCAATTGGGTCATGTCTCTTTAAATTCTCTTGTTTATCATTTAAGTGGACTATCATTTTGATTGTATCTCTTTCCTTTAGTTGTGAAGATGTAAAAGAACAAAGTCAAGACATAATATTTTGGTACAGCATGTGCTAGTTTGCTCAGGGGATTTCCACTGGTGTGCTTACGCCTTTTGGGTGGGGCAGGAGATGCTGAAAGGACATCAGAGAGAAATCTAAATAGGGTACGGGGAGTTTAAAGAAAAATGAGAAGCATCACTAATCCTTCTAGAGATTGTGGGTGAGCAATGGTAACTCTCTTTCTTAACGTAGGATCCTTTGAAGCTGACAGCAAGCAAAGAACTTCCCTTTTCTTATCTGTCTTCCCTGACCTCCACATGACAGACATGTATGACACTGCTTTGTCAGAGCTGTTTGAAAGGAAGATGAGGAAAGGGTCTCTGGGCACCCGAGAAGCCAGGACCCAAGGGAATGGTCCTTGGGTTTACTCCTTGGGTTTGGTCCTTAGCAATTTGCTCAGATTGTCAAACTCCTCTCTTCAGTCATCTCTTCCCTCTCTTACTCTTCCTCTGTAGTCTTTGCCTCATGAGTTCTTCAAATGCAAATCCCTAGAAAGGATCACATATCTTGTATGGGAGCAGAATTGGAGCATTTTATAGTTCTTCCAGTACCACTTGTGCAAGTGTCTGGAATAGTCTCTGCTTTTGTAATCATTCAGGGTGTCGATGAAACCGACAGGACGTAGAGGAAAGGTTCTTATTTTTGTGCTGTAAACCATCTTCATATATAAGCCTTCCACCATGGTCCTTGAGAACTGAGCTTTTAGTGAGATCCCAGGATGCTAAAACTGGATGAAGGGCTGTGGGACTTCTTCAAGTGAGTACTCCTTGTCTACTGATTCAGAGTGTACCCAGGAAGGCATGTACTACTCAGATTCTCCAGGAGAGGAATGTTAACACATCTAGAAAAGTCTCAGCCTGAGTATCTTTTAAAAATGAGTTATTATTGTTGTTAATCATTATATAAATGACTGGGTGTCATGATGACATTTTCACGTGTATTACTTTAGTTGGTGGTACTTACTCTAATTATTTTCTTGGGCCTCTTTTTACCGTGTCTATTTGCTTCCCACAGTACCCCCTTCTTCATGTCATCCATTCATGTGTATCTGTAAGAATTAATATGTATTCAGATGAGAGAAAACATGAGACATTGTTTTTCATTTTAAATCATAATTGTACTGCTTTTCTTCCTCCTCCTCCTATTCCTTCCCTTCCTTCTTCCCTCATCGTATTTCCTCTATTTACAAAACTTAACCCCCTCTATTCACACTTAAGATCCCACAAATGAGAGATACTGTGGTCTTTTTTTTTTTTCTGAGTCAGGTTTATTTTCCTTAGTCCTGTCTGAAGCTTCATCCATCTTCCTCCCAATAACAAAGTTTAATTTTTTTTCATATTTTTATTGCTTATTTTATTTATTTACATTTCAAATGTTATCCCTTTCCTCTGCCCCTGCCTCTATGAGGATGCTCTCCCACCCATTATAGACAGATAAGAGTCCACATATTCCTTATCCATACATCTGTTGTCAGTGAAAAAGTACTTGTCTGAATGTTTTTTTACTTGAAGGCTGTAAACTATTTCTTACACATTTAGTAAGATTCCCCAAATGCCGACAATTGGGAAGTCACTTACCTTGCTCTTGGGTGTTGACGTGAAAAAACAACCACAATAAGAGGCAGGATATGCTAATCCCGGGTCCAAATCTCATGTTCCAGAAATACTTAAAGCGTATTCAAATACATTCCATCAGATCTGTACTAACTGCGCCCCTTCTACCTTCCTTAGTAGATTCCGTATTTAAGATATGAAGGATTCTTGGGCACCTGCTTTCTTCTGGGGAAGAGAATTACATCTGCTTAGCAGAGCAAGTGGTAAGTGAAGTGAAAACTCTCTTGGGCATCAGGTAGGTGAGGGTGGTTAAAGGAACTCATGTACTTCAACTCTAACTGAACAGAATTGTCTTAGCACTTTATCAGTTGTGCTGACTCAGTCCAAGGGCTCTGAGGGGGAGTCCCAGCATTTTGAAGTTTCATTTCTAGGAGTGCAACCTTTTCCTTTTGTCACCCTTGTTGCATTTCTCTTTTCTCCTTACCATACATCTTCAGTTGTGTATCTTGTTATTTCTGCTTTTTTTTCCTTTCTTTTCTTTCTAGGTATAATATGAAATACTGAAGTATTATGCCTCCAATGCCTCCATAAGATTTCCAACTGTATCTTTTGGCATGCCAGACAGAGTCTGTGATTTCTGGTGGTTTATTCCTTGTTAAAGACATTTCTATAAGCAAGTGAGTATTTTAACTTCAGGTTCAATTCAAATTTTGATTAAACTGCTAACAAGAGGGCGAGTTCTTAGGGAAAGCAAGAGGCCTTCGGGAAAGGAAGCTCATAATGCCCTGGTAGGAATCAGAAGCAGGCATGAATATCTCTTCCACTACAGTGATGATGCCTTAGTCAGGAAAAGCACCCAGAGTAGTTTGAGAAAGAGGCCAGCTAAGAAACTGGTTCTGTCTGTGTTCTGACACAGGTCTGATGAGCCTGTGTTCTGTCTCCATCCCTTGCCTTAGTCCTTCCAGGCACTTTTTGAGGGACTTCAACTATTTGCCACCACTCTCCCAGGGATATTATAACTTAGATATGCTCTGGAGATTAATTTTTTTTCTTGAAACATATTGGTCAGAAAAAATAGTTGTCATGGTTACTTTAGTTTCAAAAGAAGAAGAGAAATGTGTGCCCAACTAAAGCTAGAGATGTACTTGCGAAAGGAAGAACATGAGAAAAGGTGAAGGGCAGGTTGATGGGGAAGCAAGCACCCTTTGTACACGTTACACATGTAGCAAAGAACTATACATATAGTAGTGTTGTGAGTATATAGGTCATGAAGCATATAGATAGTCATCGCTGTTTATACCTGGAGGGAGAAAGGGATATTTGAGCTAGAAAATAAACAGTAAGCAGTAGCTTCAAAGTTGGTTGGGCCAAGGCTTAGATAAAGTAGATTTCTTTTCACTTGTCCACCCAGAATATGAAGTTTTTAATTAACTCACAACCATATTCTCTGATACCAGGAAATATTGAATACAATCAAACTTCCATAGATGGTGTTCCAAATTTGGATGCTCAGTGGATTTCTTGAACTTCTGAGTAATGTGCATCAGCACAAGGTTGCATTCTTTTGCTCGAGTTTCAAGAGCAACTGTGACCTAGAAGTTTTAGTGTCAGTGCACTTAGGAGTTCACTGTACAACAGTCATTTTAACCATCACCATAAGACCACTGGCTATAAGAAGGCCGCATAGTTTTGTCTAAGACGAGATTTGAGTTTATGAGTCTTGAGATGGTACCCAGTGCTGGGCAGTTCACGCACCTTCATCTTGGCAACTGGGTAGAGTCATATGCAATGGCAAACTTCTGGCCTTTGCATATGTGCTGCTATCTCTCCTACTGAGAAGCAGATGGAAGAAGACTGCCCACTTATAGTCTATTCCCAGCCTGGAAAGAAGTTCTGCCTTTCCTATGCAGGTTTCCCAACACTACCCACTTTCTGAGCCCTGCTGATCCGTGTGCTAAAGCAATACTCCTCCTCATGGACAAACAGCATTGTGCATTTGCTTCTTTTTCTAACTGTTCTGTCTATGGATGGAAACTATCAATAAGGGGCACAAATTCACCAAACGTAATCATGATCTTATTAAAAAGCAGGGAGCTTTGGACTTTAAACTAAGCTTGTGCCCATCTTATTTTGTTTTTTTTTTTTGTTTTTTTTTTTTTGTTGTTGTTTTTTCTATTGAAAGGATTCACCTTTTCCAATTTATACCTAGGGCTGAATATCAACTGTTTGTTTCATTGTTTCACATCACCAAAGGCAAAATCTTATTTTAAGTACAGCTTCAGGTGAAATTGTACAGTATAAGATGATTGAGTTCTTGGATGGTCTTAGTGTTATCTTTCTGTGAAGAGACACCATGATCATGGTGCTTATAAGAGAGTGTTTAACTGGGGCTTACTAACAGCTTTAGAATTTCAGTTGATTAACATCATGGCAGTAAGCATTGTGTCATGCAGACAGATGATGGAGCAGTAGCTGAGAACTATTTCCTGATCAGTAGGGAGAGAGAGTGTCAGAGACCTGGTTGAGAAAGCCCAGGCGTCTTACATCTCGGGCATCCTGCAGCCCAGGCATTTTACACCCAGGGCATCCTGCAGCCCAGGTGTTTTCACAGTATGCAGCTAAGAGCCACATAGTTCTTTGTCAAGAGCC
>NC_034600.1:56158079-56160641 GCF_900095145.1 Mus pahari
GAGAGAGAGAGAGAGAGAGAGAGAGAGAGAGAGAGAGAGAGAGAGAGAGAAAGAGAGAGAGAGAGAGAGACTGTGAGTTTGGCATTGGCTTTTCAAAGCTTAAAGGCCTGAATGTAGGAAGCACTATTTTATAGGCTGAATTCTCATACTGAATAAATGAATAAAGTGAGATAAGCAAACAGCAGCAACAACTCAAAATATTTCCCCAGTGACATCATCCAATGAGACCAAACCTCTTAATCCTATATAATCCTTTCCAATAGTGCTGCCCCTTGGCAACCAAGCACTTAAATACATGGGCCTAGGGAGGCCATTATTAATTAAACTACCACAGAAAATGTTTTGCAAAAGGCCATGATTGTAGAATTATTAACCTCAACCTGAAGCTTCTATCCCACCTTTGATTATTTAGTTCCCAGATAACACACACATAACCTCTATATTTATAGCAAGTCTTAATTAGCCCTTGAGTTGGGCAGACATCTACCCTCTATACTGTTAAAATCCATTGATAACCCTGAGTTATTACTTACTACGTTTCCTTTGGGCTGCTCTTAACTCTAATTGGCCAGCCCTCAGGGCCATGCTTTCTTGACTCCTAACCCATGGTCTCTTTCTCTTCTCCCCACCTTCTTCTCTCTTACTCCTCATGGTCTCCTCTGACTCCAAGACCAGGGAACACCAAGCCCCCTGCATATACCAGTTCTGCCCAACTATAGGCAGTAGGGATCTTTATTCACAAGTCAGAAAGAAGTTGGGGGCAAAATCATATAGCATCATTTGGGTATTACTTCCTGCCTTTGACCATTTACGTTCCAGGATGAAAAACAACCATAAAGCCTTTATATTTTGAAATAGGCCTTGGGAAACCTAGGCAATTGCTTGCCCTCCATGCTATTAGAATCCACTTTCCCACTGATAACTCCGAGTTACTACTTACACGCATTTCTATGTTCTGTGTGTTCCTAACTCCAATTGGCCAGCCCACACGGCCACAGTTTGTATGGTTCAGCTACTCCATTGCTGCTTTCCTTCTTCCTCATGCACATTCTTCCCCTTCCATGGTGACTCTCAATGCTATTTCAGAGAAACAAATCACTCCCCCATGTCTTGTTTTAACCATAGGTTTTACTTTCTTCACTGTTCTTCTCGCCATTCTGTATTTATATTTAGTGCCAAACATCTTGAACCTTCCATAAAGAGTCAGCTGCCACTTTTAAATTAAAGAATGTCTTCTTGGGTTTTATATGAAGAAAGTCTGATCCTCTAAGGCAGGAAACAGTAGGATGAAGAGAGAAACAAGTGGAAGGATTCTCAATCCCTTTGCTCTTAACATGCCAGTTCTTCCAACCTACAGACAACAGCTTACAGTGGTTCTCAATCTTCCTAATGCTGCGACCCTTTAATACAGTTCCTCCTGTTGTAGTGACCCTCAACCATGAAATTATTTTGCTGAGACTTTATAATTGTAATTTTGCTTCTGGTATGAATCATAATGTAACTATCTAAAATGCAGGATATCTAGTATGTGATCCTAAAGGGGTCTCAAACCACAGGTTGAGAACTCCTTTGATAGAAGACATCATAATAAAAAGATGGGTACATCCAGGCTAAAGGGTAATGGAGGATTCAAAGAGAAAGTCCTGAAGTTAAGAACTCTAACCATGCACTATTATGTTGGCATTCTTGGAAGTTAGTCTGATCTCTTCTCTTCAGTCTGTAGTGACTTAAATATTAATATTGCCAGGGTCCCATGGTTCCAAGCAAAGATTTCTCTTCAACAGACTCACCTATTTCCCATTTGGATTCAAAGGAGAGAACATTATTTCAATATTGTTCATCCCTTTTCATGCCACAACCATGCCTTTAAAGGGAAATGACTCAGCCAAGATAATGAAAATCTTGGTATAATAGGTTTCATGTTGTAGTTCTCTAAGCAGGACTTTGTTTTAAAATTGATTTCTATGACTTGAAATTCAAAAGGCACTGCAATGAACTACCAGAGATGAGGCATGGACTGGGAATTGTGTCAACAGTTCAAAACTTCCTCAGACAGAATCTTTCATATGTACTTTCCCAATTTGCAAAATAGGGGATGGTTTATTCCATGGCCATTCTGCTATCAAAGTACATTATTCAGTGCTGTCACATGTCACTTAGTACTAGAAGTTTTCTTCTCTACCCCCGTTAATCATGAAGATAACAAATACAGCAAACTACACTATAGAACGTAAAGCCATATTCCCCTCTTTTCACTCATCCTTACTCCATGGCAGGTTTTTATTGCACCTAGGGAAAGTTTTCAGGGCAGCAAAGGCATCCTTTAAATTTCACCTCACACTTACTTCTTTTTTTTATATTATTATTTTCTTTATTTACATTTCAAATGCTATCCCGAAAGTTCCCTATAACCTCCCCCCTCTCCTCCCCCCGCCTCCCTACCCACCCACTCCCCCTTCTTGGCCCTGGTGTTTCTATGTTTTGGGGCATATAAAGTTTGCAAGACCAAGGGGCCTCTCTTCCCAGTGATGGCCGATTAGTCCATCTTCTGCTACATATGCA
>NC_034600.1:56160846-56168205 GCF_900095145.1 Mus pahari
CACAAGAGGCCTCTATGTCAGGGTCCCTTCAGCAGAATCTTGCTGGCATGTGCATTAGTATCTGGTTTCTAAAGCCACTTTTTAGAAGACAGGGAAGAGATCAGCTGTCAGGAAAAGCACACTTCCCCTTCTTACATTATTTTAAACTAATTTACTACACACACACACACACACACACACACACACACACACACACAGAGAGAGAGAGAGAGAGACAGAGAGACAGAGACAGAGAGACAGAGACAGAGAGACAGAGACAGAGAGACAGACAGAGACAGAGACAGAGACAGAGACAGAGACAGAGACACATAGAAACAGAAACCAAGAGTCATGGAGACACACAGAGAAATAGAAGCACACAGAAAGACAGAGATGGAGAGTCAGAAAGACAAAAAGACAAAGAGAAAAAGTGAGAGATGGAGATAGAGTGACTGAGAGACATGGGAACAGAGAGACACAGAGAGAGACAGAGACAGAGAGAGTGTATATTAACTCCCGAAATGGAAAAGGTGGGTGAGTTAAGTCAGACTGAAAGCAAGGTAAACGCTGGTGGACCTGCAACTTGATAGTTCACTGTGCTGAGCAAACCCCAAAGGCTCAGGATTTGCAAAAAAAGAAGCAAGTTGGTTCCTTTCAGTTAGCCCTTCTCAACAGTGGGCTGGGTGGTGTCTCTAACCGGGTCCATTGCTCTACTACAGAATTTTCTGAAACTATGAAAGCCATAGAGAGCAGAGGACAGGTTAATTTCTTGGGGTCTTCCTCAAGAAGACTTTAGCTGCTTTCCTCAGTCCCCATGCACTCCACATGCCTCAGAAAGGGTACACATTTGTATTCATTCCTAAAAGCTGGAGGTCATGTGACGAAGATGTTTTAAGGTAGAGGAGTTAAGGGAATACAGCTCCCATGCATGGAGATCTTGAGGACAATGATAAATTAATACTCCAGCAAATACCATGAACAGGAGCACAAAGTATGGAAGAGGTATCCAAAAGAAATTCCATCAAACCCAGGAAGAGTGAGGCAAGAAGAAAAAAATTTCCAACTTACTAAAGTCAACTAAAATAGGAATTCCATCCTGAATGAACAAAGCCAAACTTTTCATCGAGGCCAGAATGAAAGACTGAGGTAAAACTGAGTTCTTGAGGTGTAGAAATAAAGGGTTATACAGCTTACATACCACCGTGCTCTCCTCACCTAAAAACCTAGTCCACTTTCTAGATGAATCTAGAGAAAGAAAAGTCCCAGGAGAAGGGCTGGACCCACAGTGCTTCACAGAACTCTGAAGATCTTTTATTTTCTCACTCAACCAAACCAGCTCTAGGCAGCGTTGTAAGTGATTTGCTTGCTGCAGTTACAGGAACTCCATCAGCAGGGCCATGGCTTCCTAGCTTCATTCTGTGCACTGTTCCTTTAGTGACTCTGTGTCTCACTGCATGCATTTCTCTGTAGCAGGAAGTCATCCAAGTAATAATGAAGCCCGAGGCCACTTTAAGTGAGGAGTAAGAAATCAGGTCCACTGCTCCACCATTTATCCTTTTTTTAATACAATGTAGATTTCTTAGGGAGTATAAAAATACTTTGTCTTAACATTTATTAAACAACAATATATCCGGATGCTTTTTTTTTCCCCCAACAAGTAAAGGATCCTACATTTATTTTGAAAATGCCATTGGGCTCCATGCTCACCTGTGGTCTTAGCCTCAAGGACTATTAATGTTGACTTTTAATGTTGACCCTGGAAATACATTCCTTTAAACGAAAGGTTTTTCTCTGAGCTTTCCACTGACAAAGATAAATGCAAAGATGGGAAGAAGTCAGCCAAACATGTGAGTTTATGAAGTGTTTCTGCACAAAGCTAACAGGACTCTGATTGGCCATGGGGACAAGACTGGCATGTTTAACTGTGCTCTAATGTTGAGCCCACAGACAGAATAAGATTAAGATGGGGAACCATGAACAAAATTTGCAATACGTAAAACTTTGCTGTCTACTTTTATAGGAAGGAGAGCTAAAGTATCCCCCAAGTTTCCAAATGTCTATAATCTCAAAGATGTTAACAAATACTGTCTGCCTGACGTGAAATGGGTGGTGGACAGACAGACACAAAGAACTCAGAACAATTACTGTCTCAGGTCCCAAATCTGGTCCCCACATCCCTGATTCTGTCATTTTCATTTCCATTGGTTTTCACCCTGACTGAGTCTCTGACTCAGTATATAAAGTTTAAGATGTCCAGCTTTGTCCTTAACCTTCAGCCTCAGTATGTGTTACATGGACTTAAGGAGGAGGGGTGTCCCCTGGATATTTTGCATGTAGGGGTACTGGAGAAACACTGCTTATTTCTCTCTGCTACTGTGTCACAGGGTTCTAGAGGCGCTGTGTGCTCCTTGCCTGTCCACACCTGCTCCTGAAAACTACCTTCCCTTGATTCAGTGAATTTGAACTTTTCCAAACAAGTTTTACATTGAGAATAAAAAGAAATGAGATTAATATATAAATAAAGCACCCTCTGGAACTCAGATTTTTCTTCCCTATTTAGATTACCTAAGGACATCTTGCAACTCAAGACTGAGCTGTTGCCACTCATCTTGGATCCCTTTCCTTGTCAACCTTAGACCCGACTGGCAATCTACTTGCACAGCATCCCAAGCCCACCTTCTGTGGTTGATATTCCTATCTGTTTTTGCAGCCTATTTTTGTGCTAAAATGTTCTCCTCATTCTGCACCCCATCCATCTGTTTGATGAGTCTTCTTCATTACTACCTGGAGGCCCTTCCCTCCTAGACTAGTCTTACGACTCCAGGCAGAAGCCTGTCATAGTACCCATCCTGACCGCTATCGTGTCCTCTTTCCGATGTCATATGCACCATCTTGTCACATGTTCTTTATGCTACTCACACAGTCATTCTTGCCAGCATTGTGTCACAGAACTCTCTGAGAACCAGTTCAATACAGGGATTTCAGGTCTGCTAACTCTGTCTGAAGTGTGTAGTATCTCCGGCAATAGGGACTTATGTTCAACCTCTGGAAAGAAATCTTCAAGGGCAGTAGAAAGAATCTATAATGTTTTGGGAGTCTCTTGGACAACCCTGTCTAACAACTATTGACAAAGACATCATACTTTATCATCATGTTGTGGATGACTAAAATCACAGCATGACCATAGGAAGAGATGAATCAGAGTACAGAAGATGTGATTTAAGAATTACACATGACTCATGGGATTCCCATAAAGTTGACCAAGATCTCATATGTCACATGGTAATATGATCATATATGTACATATGAGTCAGAGATAGTTCATCTTTAAAAATGTCCTGCATTTCACAGTGCGGCAAAGTGTGATGGTGAGCCTGTCTGAACAGGTTGACACTAAGAGATTCTCTTTGGACATTAGGGAATAGGTAGAATTACCATGTAGCTGAGGGAATGATGGTTAGCTCTGCCACACATAGTGGTAAGTGACCAGGTTTTGGAATTGACTTCATTTGTTTTATTAAAGAAAGAGGATGGCCTTACATGAATATATGGAGAAAATTCAGGCATGGGTTTAGAGATATTAAGGGGAGGGGGGGGAGAACATAGGGACCAAAAGAGGAAGGACAATGAGCTGATTTGACAACTGCCATGACCTGAGAGCAAATTGAGCCTTGGGGTATCTTACTATGTATTTTCCTAAATGACAGGTAGCTCTGATACCTATTCTAAAGAAACTTGCAGTAAAATCATCACAATATACATGCGCATACACATGTATATGTATATATGCGTACACACAGACACAGACACACAGACACACACAGAGAGAGAGAGAGAGAGAGAGAGAGAGAGAGAGAGAGAGAGAGAGAGAGACTGTATGAAACAAGATTAGTCTTAAGCCAGCTGTATGGCACAAACTACAGAAAGTATGTTCTGGATTTCATAGAGTTTTAGATTTCTAGTAAATGTCCTTAAAGATATCAAGAGTAGGTGGAATTATATCTCCTTTACAGATAGTTTGGTCACCTTGCTGATTTGTTAAACTGACTAATCCCTGTTCATAAAGACTAGTTGTACTTTTGCTAGATCTCCGCCCTGTCACTGTGTAAATTTCACTGTGTTGATACCATCTTACTTTCCCCTCAGGTCTCTAAAATATAACCCTTGTTAGCTGGGTTATTATTTTTTCTTTTTTTACATTTTACAATTCTTTTCACAATTTTACTTTGAAAATTTCACCCTAAAAAGTCTTTGTCAGAAAATGAAGAGCTCATGTAGTTTCTGCTATAATTTTCAGAGTTACAGAATAAAAGGAACTTTGCAGGAATTTGACTCCCCAGGTGTTGTATTCTCACAAGGCGTTGTATTCTAACAAGTGGCATTGGTCATTTATTTAAGACAAGTCATGCTACTCTACAGACTTTTCCTTGGCAGGTGTAATTGTGTTGCAACTAGACATGTCAAATATTAGTTGAGCTAATGAACTTCAAAGCAGAACAAAAATAATCATTCAATAAGACGATTTGTTTGAATTGGTTAATGTACTGCATGTAAACACCATAATGAATATGTGTGATATATGGTTAGTAAAGCATGCTTCAGAAAGCAGCATGCATATATAATGTGTTATCACTAACTTTCATAGGTATCATTAGTTAATTATTCCACATGAAAGAAAGAAACAAGAATTTATCATATGAGACTTTTTGACCATACTGGGGAAAAAATATCAAACTTTCTGTATTCATGGGAAACTCATTATTTTTAAGTCAAAAAATTAGAAGTGAATGCATTTAATATACTTCAAATATAAATGTTGATGTTATGAGTTTTCTTTAATAAATCTGATTGTTCTATTAATTTTAGTTAACTGGTAATCCCTGCTTCTCATAGATTAGGAATTTTAGAAGCAGCCAATTTATTGCCATTCATTTGTGCAAGAATTTGTTATTTTATTGATGCATTATCAAAATAATTTTAATTGAATGCATGATTCCCATTTTATAAGCTAAATGCCCAAAACTGAGTGATGGACTGAAAGTCTTATAGTTAGCATGCTATAATCAAAAAACGAACAATAAAGAGAAGAGAAGCCAAAATTCTCTCCTACACAAATTTTTAAAATTGTAATCTTCATTCATTAAAAATAAACAAAAGAACAGCTAAGGGCTAGAAGAATATCAGATGACTTCTTAAATAAATATGTCTAAAAGCAACATGATTGGATGAAACAATTAAACCAAGTAACCATAATCCAATATGGAAAACTACTGTGACTATTAGAGGACCATAGATCTAATCAGAGGGCAGTTACAGGGTGGTATCATGAATATAGCTGTGTAAACCATTCGTCTGTTTTCCTCCTCCTCCTCCTCCTCCTCCTCCTCCTCCCTCTCCTTCTCCTCTTCCTCCTCCTCCTCTTTTTTTTTTTGTAGACTATTGGTTTTAAATTTTGTTCTGTGAATGAAATTACTATTAATGCATATAATCCCATTGTAAAGACAAGTTTTTGGTAAGCAGTTAGCCAGACCAGCTGTATAACAGGTGTTCTGCAAATGGTGACTAATAGTGCTGGCTCAGCTACTCAGCTAGCAGAACTGATGGCTTTGTGTGTACCTGAACTGAAGGTTGGTTCTGCTACTCAGTCCCTTTGGTTTTATGAAAACTTGGGCTTTTAAAATTAGGGTCCATGAATCAATGATTTCAAACTACACTTATGAGATTGGTAATTTTCTGAGGTCAAACACCCTGAGTGTTTCTTCTTCTGCCTTCCTGAGCTGACCCTGGGTAGATACAATACATGAACAACACCTCCCAAGTCAGCATGGGCCTAAGAGGCTGGCAGAGACGGCAGCCAGGGACCATGAGCAGAGCTGTCTGGAGCAATATGAAAACTCATCTAGCTGATCGATGGCAAAATGAATTCTCGGTATCTGCATTTATGTCTGTGCTTTGTCAGAGGTAAGATGAATATTTCTTACGTATATCTTTTCTTTTTATATCAGTTTTTATTTGTCTCTCTTTCAGCAAAATGAGAGTTTTAAATGTTTTTATTGCCAATTTCCTGGTACTTTGGTATTGTTTTCATTTTTTCCCCCTGAGTTCTTATTGCTTTAGTTTCACTGTTGCTCAGAATCTTATTCTCCTTTTTGGTCATCATCATATTAATTCACTCCTGTTTATCACATTTGCAAATGAGCTGAAATATGCAGTCCAAGTGCATTTTCCATCATGTTTAAAGTACAGTTATTGGGAATAAAAATTTCATCATTTGGAAAAGTGAATTTCTAGAAGTGAGTTGAAGCAACTGAAAAGAAATTTGGAATCTATATTTAATGCTAGCCACAGTCTCTCCTGCTTCTTCAGGCATGCAGTCCCAAAGCACCACTTTCAGTCTGTCTCTGATTCACATTGAAAACAGAAACCAATTACCCTTTCCCCTCAACTTTCTAGGTAGACACTTTTGTGATCACAAGAAATGTTTGTTTAGGAAGTCACTGAAGGAGCAATTACAATACAGGTTAATCATGCATGTCCGCAGTAGCCAGAATCACCATTGCTGGAATCACAAGCGATTTCTTTCAAAGGAAAAAAATCTGGAAGCATTGCGTGTAGAGTAAAAGAATCCTAGTCAGAAGAGAGAATGGAGCGGCTCCTGGTGGGTAAGCACACACAGGTCAGAAGGCAGTGCCGTTGGTGTATTGCTTCCCTGTGAGGAATGGAAATTCTGGTAGGCCTGAAGTGGTCAGTCCTGAATGAGCAGTGTGAGAAGACACATATGTAGCTGCTGGCTTGTAGCTGTTCTTGCTAAAGTCCTGCCATAGCTAAAGCATGCTCAAGACTCACATCCATGGCTTTTCAGGGGAATGCCACTTTCATGAGGAACATTGTGAAATTATAAACACCCTTCCCCTTCCACAAAGAGTCTCACCACATGAATTCTGGCTACTGCCTCATCCCTCAGCTCTGCCCTTCCTTTCTGATGGGTTCCCAAGCTTTTCTACAGGTGTGCAGATCTGGAGACCACACAGCCAGATTTGTAATGCAGTGGCGGTGCATCCTTTCGCAGCCCTGACACCTTCGAACACACCACCACATTCTCTGCAATTGAAAAATGAACTCTTGTACCTTACAGTGACAGCCAAGGCATGTGTGGGGGCAATTTCAGTGAAACAAGCAACGCAAAGCAATATGTTCAGGAACTAAATATTTTTCTTTATTATTATTTTCTTTATTTACATTTCAAATGCTATCCGGGAAGTTCCCTATACGCCCCCCCTCCCGCCCCTGCTCCCCTACCCACCCTCTCCCATTACTTGGCCCAGGCCTTCCCTTGTGCTGGGTCATATAAAGTTTGCAAGACCAAGGGGCCTCTATTCC
>NC_034600.1:56170222-56188906 GCF_900095145.1 Mus pahari
TGATCTCCTTTTGTTGTCGGATTGCTCTGGCTAGGACTTCAAGTACTATATTGAATAGGTAGGGAGAAAGTGGGCAGCCTTGCCTAGTCCCAGATTTTATTGGAATTGTTTCGAGTTTCTCTACATTTACTTTGATGGAACGAAATATTTTAATATTTAAAAATTTAAATCTGAAAGTAGGTTACTTCAAGTTTAATGAGAAACAGGTCAATTTTGAGTTTAAAAAGAAGATTGTGTGTTAATTACCCTTGCCTCAAATTATTTTTATTTTTTAGGTGTTTGTTTGTTTGTTTGTTTGTTGTTTTTTTTTTTTTTTGTTTTTCGAGACAGGGTTTCTCTGTGTAGCTCTGGCTGTCCTCGGACTCACTTTGTAGACCAGGCTGGCCTTGAACTCAGAAGTCTTCCTGCCTCTGCTTCCCAAGTGCTAGAATGTATTTACATCCCAAATGCTGCTCAGCATTCCTGTCTTTCCTCCCAGGATTCCTCTCTCCATCCCCCCTCCCTTTCACCTCTGAGAGTGTGCTCCTCCACCTGGTGTTCCTCCCACCTCAGTGCATCTAGTTTCTGTAGGATTATGCACATCCTCTCCCACTGAGGCCAGACAAGGTAGCACTCTGCTACATATGTGCCTGGGGCTCTTGGACCAGTCTGCTTTTGCTCTTTGTTTGGTAGCTCAGTCTCTGGGAGCCCCCAGGGGTCCACGTTAGTTGGCACAGTTGGTCTTCCTGTGGGGTTGCCATTGCCTTCACCACTTGCCTTCAGTCTTTCCCCTAACTCTTCCATAGGAGTCCCCACCCTCTGCCCAGTGTTCGGCTGTGGGGTATCTGCAACTCTTGGCTCACATTCATATTTTAATTCCAAGTAAAACTAGTGATTTGAAATGATTTTTTTTTTGTCTATATTTTCTTCTTGTCTCTCTTTTTAGTGCAGACCACATGTAACTCATTCAGCTTTGTTGCCTACAACCATCCACTCTTCGGCTTTCTTGCTGTGACGGACTATGTCAAAGGATCAGTGTTTTAAGCAACTCCCATGGCCCTCCACCATTCCTCAGTAATGCACCAACTTGACTGCTGAGCCCCAAGACAAGGTGTGCAGGCAGGAAGCTCACAGAAGTGAGGTTTTCTTGTTTACACAGTTTAGACAACAGCTCTGTCTTCGTGCTCAGCTTGGTTCCTCTCATGTACCAGAAACTTCTTAGCCTCTTTGAGGTAACGGCACGGTGCAAAACTGAGGTTTCAAATGAGTAGGGTTGAGTCCTGCTTTTTAGGCATTAAAGATACAGGTAAATCTTCAGCATTTCTTTTTCTTGTAGCTGAAAGGGACAACATTCTTCTTGTCCTTCTGGTTGGTTGGCAAAGTCTAGTTGGTTCTTGGCCCATTCTTCTTATATGGCCTCCTTCCCTTCTGAGCTGCGAGCTAGCACGCAGTCTAAGTCAGCACTTTGATGTAGAGCTGGGTCGGTTTCAGCTTTTGCTTACAGATACAAATTGTTCATCAACAAATGTGGGAACTGAGAACTTTGTTTATTCTGACACCACTCCACTTGTGGTTTCTAGGTGTTAAAACCTTTTTCCCAATAAGACAAACTCAAAATATACATGTAATCAGTGTTTTGGTAATTATGTAATTTAAAATCTCGATGGATATGGGTTGGGAGATAATTTTCAAACCTTTAAACATGTAGTTCTTCACAAAGTTTCATCTTGGCTCATCTCAAGATGTACACTAAAAAGAGGATACTTTAAGGGTAGTGGTATTCAGATTCAAAGATATATAGATGGATTACCTGAGATTTCCAATACGATAGTGACTATTGACCATAGCTCACAAATAAGTTTGGAGTTTAGAGAATTAAAACAGCTCATTCAAATATGAATCACCATCCATTAGGAGATAGGAGTTAATGAAAGAGGAACTTTTTGCTGCCAGTTTAATTTTTCTTCTGCTTTCCTTAGACAGGGTCTTGCTGCCTAACCCAGGATGGCCTCAGCTCATGACAATCCTGCTTCAGTGTTCTGAGTATGGAGATTATGGATATGATCATACCTATTTCAAGGTTGAAATTTTGGTTCTTAAAAATAATACATCATTAGAGACACTCAAGGAGAAAATTAGTAGATAATGGAAAATGACGTCATTGTCTACAGAGCAGAGAATATGATTTATAACAGTACTTTTCTGTCATTTTATTTCTATCTGATTAAAGAAGCAAGTCCATAATGATTTTAATTTATGTTCCATCTCAACAAGTACTTAGCAGGAGATTTTTTAGAACTTGGAGTACATTACTACAGCCAGAATGGTGAATAATTTGCAGTTGTGCAAAACATTCCCATGAAAGTTGGTCAAGGCAATGTCCTGCTAAGGACAACTGTACTTGTTCAGGACGAAGTCCAGCTCTAGCATGGAAAATTTATTTGACAACAAGCAAGAAAGAAATTGGGCTGTACATTCTGCCCTTCAGAATGCTGAACTATGTGTCTCAATGCATTAAAATAGAATTGGGAACTACATTACAGCTAGATAGACTCTCAGCTTGGATAGGAACAGTGTTAATAGTAAAAACAGTCTTTAGAACAAAATGCTGTCACTGTGGTATCAAATATTTCAAGATTTCAGTAAATAAAGTAACCACAAAGGAGGCTTAATTGTGAGATAGCAATAGAAGAAATATTTCCTGGATTAAGATGTAGCTTAAAAACCAAAGGGTCTAAGAATCCAAGGCGGGATTAAGAAAGCAGCTTACTTTAAAAGCCTTCTAATTACTCGAGCATGAATAACATTGATTTGTGAATTTGATACTGTTCTTACTAGAATTCAAGAAAATTTGATAACTTTTTATCTATTCCAATTTCAAGGATGTTAATTTGTGAAAAAAATTAAAAGATACCTACAGAAAGATATGTTGAGAAGGCAGCTCTTTATCATGCTAGTCTTGCAAATGTATCTTTGCTGCTTAGAAATAATAAAGGTATAGAGTATTTATTATATTTTCATCAGAGTAGATGCCCTCTCAAATCATTAAAATTATACTTGCTACTGTGTTGTGAGCAAGATCACTTACGTTGCTCAGCCCCTTACTCGTGTGCGACACAGTTTTGTCTTCTTATGAAATGGAAATGGTCTTCCAGTGTCTGGCTCTCTCTACATCCTCTTCTAATATTATTTGGTTGTATTTTCAGAAATTAGCAAGTCTAAAACATAGACATTTTAAGTGACATTAGTATTCTGGTGATGCCAAGGAGAAAGAAGAATGAAGCTGTATCACCTTGATGACTTCTCAGCCAAGCTCAGGTCTCCTAAGGATGAGTGGGTATAGGACAACATCTAGCTGTAGGCAAGTATTTGTCTGGAAGAAAAGGTGGCAAATCAAAGGCTGGTAATTCTTAGTTGATGGCCCTCACCATTTCAACCAAGTAGGCTTTAGACCTTGTCTGCTTGATGTGTGAAATATGTTTTCCCTAGACAATGGGAACAGAGAGAGAGAGAGAGACAGAGAGAGAGAGAGAGAGAGAGAGAGAGAGAGAGAGAGAGAGAGAGAGATAGATACATGGAAACACAGAGACATACAAATATACAGACAGACACACACACACATAGACAGACACACATCAATTCATATAATTTTATTTGCCAAAGGAGATTAAATTCTTTGAACAAGTAAAAACTCCCTTTAACAAATTATCAATAGTTGTATATCTATAATATTACAACAAGAAAATGAGAGAAAAGACTTTCTTTGTCTTAATTCATTCTCAGAACATTCTTTTGCAAAAATAATACTAAGACCAAAAATAACAACAATAATAACAGTAACAACAACAACGAAACAAAAAATATCAGGAAAGAAGGAAGCACATAACAGATGTCTTGATGTCTGGATCCCATTTTACTTCCAAATTGCCCAAAGAAGTAAACCTTTGAGTGAAAGAACATATTTATTTAGACCCAATAGTTTACCCTGAAACCCAGCTGAAGTCTGTGCCTGATGTAGCACAGAGAAAGCTCAAGAAAATTGTATATAGTTATATTCCTGAAGTGGTTAAAAATTTTTCCCTGGACTGTGAAACTAGGACTGTGGTTTTGGAAACAATCTTTGATATTATCAGAAAATCTTCAAAGCAAAATGCAAGTGTGACCATATTCTTTTTTCTTAGTTGATCTGCTATATGTGTATTTTAGGTGTCTCTCTGAATGTGTTCAGATGTGGGTAAGTAGTGAGGAGGAAGAAATAATACTTGCTAACTTTGAGGATTGGAACAAAAACCCTTTCAACTCGTGTATGTAGTAGTAAGGAGGAAGAAATAATACTTCTTAACTCTGAGGAGTGAAAATAAAACTTTCAAATTACATATGCATCTCATGTAGTTTGGTAATCTGTCCCATCTTCTGCACCACAGTGTGGGGCTGATGTGTAGTGCTAGGGATGTGTGTTTCTTCAGAAATGGGTGGGGAAGGAAGGGTGAGAAGAGGCACTGAAGAAGGTTCTACCAACAGATGGTAGGTTTATGAACTACCAGATATAGAATCAGGTAAGGTGTCAAGGAGATTTAATCACTACAATGGTGCTCATCTTTAAAAGTGACTGATTTGAGAGGGGTGGGCTCATATCACCTTGGTCATTATTAACATGTCAGTCTTCACTGCCATTGCAGTATTTGGAGGAACAATTGATTTGAGATCTCTCTATGTGATAATCAGCTTAGCAAGACTCTCAACACAGTAATAGTAATGCTATTTTAATAACTTAAAGACAGACCATGTTTTGTTGTCATGGAGCACTATGGTTTTTATCATAAAATATATACATATTTTGTTCTTTTAAAATTTTATTATTTGGCAATTTAATACAGGAATATAATGTGTTTGGATCAAACCTACCCTTCCATTCCTTCTCCTTAAAGGCCTTCCCTCCCCTTCCCACCATCACATTTTCTGTCCAACTTAATGTATTCGGTTTCTCTGTATTGAAATAATTTGCTGTTGACAGCTTGTTCATGGCTATAAGGTTACATACTGTACCATGGACAACCTATTGGAGCTATATTCAATGAGAACAGATTGTCTTTCCCCAGTAGTTATCAGTTGACAACAATGGTAGGGATGGGGGCGTTGAGAGTTCCTCCTCTATCCATGTTGGAATGTCGCTGGGTTGATCTTAAGAAGTTCTTGAGCAGATTTTGTTCTTGATGTCAATGGTTTTTTTTTGTTGTTGTTTTGTTTTGTTTTGTTTTTCAGTGTCATTATGTGTAAACAGGCTTGTGTGCCCATGTATAATTTTATAACAATATAATAGTAAATGCTCTTTTTGAATAATTTTTTTCTATTTTGTGTTTGCCCTTGTACTCTCAATTTGTTCCTTAAATTTGGGATAATTACTTGGTGTGTATATTACACAGTTACACAGATTTTTGTCTGTGTGTGCATGTGTGTGTATGTATGTATCTGTGTTCAGTTATGTGTTCATGAGTGTGGGTATCCAAGGAATCCAGAGGATAACATCAGAGCCCATGTACCAGGAGTGAAGCTGATTTTGAGCTGCCTAGCATGCGTGCTGAGAACTGAACTCCAGAGCTCTGTAAGAGCACATTCTTTATTTTTTTTTTAAATTTTATTTATTTATTTATATTCCAAATATTGCCCCCTCCCCACTGAACCATCACGGCAGATCTCTTCCATATTTTTATATAGGAACATAGAATAATATGCAGATTCTGCATGCATAAACAAATCTATGTATGTAGTGCTAAACTAAGGTCAGTAATTGATGCTTCCCTAACCCTGTGCTTTGTGCCTACTCAATAGTGTTCCGTGTAAATTTCTCTAAGTAAGTTATTAGTTCTATAGTTTTATAGCCCTTTTCTCTTTTATTAAAACAATACACTGCCATGTGTTACAAATATATTACAACTAACTCAATTATTTTTGTAATTGAGCTTTAATTTAGTAGTTACATAATTATATATATATATATATTACATATAGTTTGAGAGAGGGTTTGCTGTGTATCCCAGGCTGGCCTAGGACTTGAAATTTTCTGGCTACTGCTTCTCAAGTGCTTGGGATAAGTTATGAGCCATCACATACACCTTACTATATATACACACCAAAAATGATCACAATTTAAACATGTAAAACATCAATGCATATATCTATGTTTTTAACTCTTCCCCTACATAGCAATACTAAATACAATTTCTGAGTAGATTTCAAGTTTTTAATTTTAATAAATTTGTCATTTTGTTGATTTCCTGGTGTTGACTCTCACTTCATCCTGTATAGGAGCAAATAAAAATATTCTAAATAGCACCATAAGTGTAGTTTATGAACCAGACAGGTAGACAAGCAGGTTGAAGACAGACTTCTCTGAAACTGGAACTAGAGAGTGTAATCCCCGGTGACTCAGATGCACTTAACCCACTGAAATTCTTGTTTTCAATCACTTGCCATCAATTAAACTGGAGGTATCGTCACATCCCATCCAACTCTAGAAGAAAAGTTGCAGAACACAGCAGCAGGGGTTGGTTCTGTGGTGGAAAGTACCAGAGCTGGCAGATAAACCTAGGATCAAAACAGCTTCGACATGGAATCCATGCACACATTTTTTTTACTCCTTCAAAAAGAGCTCTGAGAACAGTTAACATTTTCCTCTCAAGATTCCCTGGGAACGTGGCCCTTTCACACATTACTACCAATGCTGTTATACCATTGTGCGCCAGTCTAAGAGATGTGGTACAAGTGGACCCATTTCCCAGCTCTGAATCTTAGGTTTGGGGGCTATGAGAGTGCAGTGATGTCAATGAGGGTTTATTTGACAGGGCACACTTGGTAAGGCAGACAGTGAGTCAGTGCCATAGGAAACTTTCAAACCCTCCCTTCTACAAAGTCCCACGGTTTGAATTATGACCACGACCCCACTGTTAAATGTGCAGTAGGGGGTCTTCCAGAGAAGTAAAAACTACTAAGTTGACTTAGGTGCAGGGTGCTGACCAGCTGATTTGAGACGCTTTGAATATAGGGAATAAAATTAAACTTGTTGAGAGGGTGAGGTTTGATGACGTGAATAAACATCTCTGACATTTTGGTTAGCTTTGGAGCCACTTCACCATAATGCTGGTTCCTAGAAATCTCCTTAGGTTGAGAATCCCTTACAGGAACTGAAAATGTGACTCAGAAACTAAGGATCAGCTCCCCAAACCAAACTCATGTCGCAGAACTGCCTGCAACTATAGTTTGAATGGATCCAACACCCTCTTTTGATCTCTGTAGCGACTTGCACACATGTTAGGATTCACACACACACACACACACACTCTCTCTCTCTCTCTCTCTCTCTCTCTCTCTCTCTCTCTCTCTCTCTCTCTCTCTCTTAAAATAAATTTTAAAAATGCCCCTCTCTGCATCAGGAATGCAGAGTTGATTTCTTCTTTGTTGGCTTTTCATGAAGCCTAGGTAAAAACATACAGAAATCTAACTGGACTCCTATGGTTCATTCCACAAGATATTTAAACCTGGTTGTTCCAAGTGCCACCACATCAAGACTGTGAATCGTCTTACTCTTAAAAGATTTTTCACATCCAACTACTTTCTTTCCTTTTTTAAATTTATTTTATTAGATATTTTCGTCATTTACATTTCAAATGCTATCCCGAATGTCCTCTATACCCTCCCCTCATCCTGCTCCCCTACCCACTCACTCCCACTTCTTGACCCTGGCCTTCCCCTGTATGGGGCATATAAAGTTTGCAAGATCAAGAGGCCTCTCTTCCGACTAGGCCATCTTCTGCTACATATGCAGCTAGAGAGACGAGCTCTGGGGGTACTAATTAGTTCATATTGTTGTACTACCTATAGGGTTGCAGACCCCTTCAGCTCCTTGGGTAATTTCTCTAGCTCCTCCATTGGGGTCTCTGTATTCTATCCTATAGATGACTATTGGCATCCACTCCTGTATTTGCAGGCACTGGCATAACCTCACAAGAGATAGCTATATCAGGGTCCTTTCAGCAAAATCTTGCTGGCATATGCAATAGTGTCTGCGTTTGGTGGCTGATTGTGGGATGAACCCCCAGGAGGGGCAGTCTCTAGATGGTCCATCCTTTTGTCTTAACTCCAAACTTTGTCTCTGCAACTTCTTCCATGGGTATTTTATTCCCTATTTTGGGGAGAAATGAAGTATCCACGTGTTGGTCTTCCTTCTTCTTGATTTTCTTGTGTTTTGGAGATTNTATNTTGGGTATTCTAGGTTTCTNGGCTAATATCCACTTATCAGTGAGTGCATATCAAGTGAGTTCTTTTGTGATTGGGTTACCTCACTCAGGATGATATCTTCCAGATACATCCATTTGCCTAAGAATTTCATAAATTCATTGTTTTTAATAGCTGGGTAGTACTCCATTGTGTAAATATACCACATTTTCTGTATCCATTCCTCTGTCGAGGGAAATCTGGGTTCTTTCCAGCTTCTGGCTATTATAAGTAGGGCAGCTAAAAACATAGTGGAGCATGTGTCCTTATTACCAGTTAGAACATACCCAGAAGAGGTGTTGCTGGATCTGCTGGTAGAACTATGTCCAGTTTTCTGAGGAATTGCCAGACTGATTTCCTGAGTGGTCCAACCACTTTCTCATGGACAATGGCCACCTAAAATGTTACCCAAGTATTTGGGAGTAAGAAGATTGTCTTCATTTTTTCAAAGCAAGCCCTGCTGTCATGAGGGCGCCTACAATTCTTTACTTTTCTTCTGATTTGCTCCTTTCTTCTGGTCACCCTCATTCTTGCTGGTAAAATCTGTCTCCACTTTCTTCTAGCAGGTCCCTGTCTCTGGTATGGCTAGAATGTGTAGAGGGATGGGTAGGAAGTATGTAGTTTTCTTCATGGTAGGAGAAAGGACTCAGTCTCTTTTCCTTATCTGCCACTCTTTTGTAGAAGTACCAAGCATCAGATGTTAGGGAAATAGCATTTAGCAATTACATTAATTTCCTTTCCCTTTCCAAACTCTCCCATATACTCTTCCTAGTTCTCTTTAAATCCATGGACTCTTTGTCATTGATTGTTGTTACATGCACATAAATGTAAACACAGCCTACTCAGTCTGTATAATATTTCAAACACACACACACACACACACACACTTGTTTGTAAAGTTTGTATGTGTGTGTATGGGTGCGTCAGGGTTGACCATTTGGTACTGGATAACAAATTGCTGTGTTTTTCCCATGGAAGACTCTCTTTCAAAACCCCCATCTCTGCATTTCTTAGTTGCCTGTAGTTGTTTGTGTCAGATTTCTCTTTCCTGAGGCTATGAGCACAAGAAGGTTGTGGCAGAAGACAAATCCAAGTCGAAGAGTAGAGTGGGTGTAACTCTACCAAGAACCCTGTCTGCTCCATTCTGTGCTCAGGATCCACTTTCTATATGATGTTTGACTCCAGTATATGACGTCTGGGTTCCAGAGGAGTGCTGAGGTTATGTTCCATCTCTGGTGAAAAATTCAGGTTAATGACAAACAACAGCTTGTTGTCTAGACGATGCTGAACCATGGAACATCTGTGGGTTTCATGACTAAATGTCATCTGCTCATTTCTTAAGGACAATCTAGGAACAGAAAGCTAGGGTCAAAACCCTCCTTGGCTTTGCTTTGGCCACTTCCTCCTGTTGTCTGGCGAGTTGAAAATAGAACTCAGGGACATCTTGAGTGAGAGGAAGCAACAGTTACCATGTCACAGGCAGATGGAGGAAGAAGAACCATCTTCATTTTCAGTTTCAGTAATCTCCATGTGAAACTCAACTCTAAGGGTCTTTGCTATGGGAGGCTGGAGGCTGGGTTGGCAAACAGGATGAGAACAAGCAGACAGGGGAACAAAGGGAAGTCTACACACCTGCATTCCCCAAAGCATGGTAATGAAGGTTTTTTTCAGAGAATGCATTTTAATTTTGCAAGTCTGATTTTACTTTGCAAAGAACAAAAGGCCATACTGGTGTCTGAAAACAAGGTGATTGCTGGGTATGGGGGTGGAGGTAGGTCACACTTGTGGACCATCCTTTCTAGACTCTAAGAATTTCTGCAAGAGAAATGCTGGGGGGCTGCAGCCTATTTAGAAATGTCTTCCAGCTATAGGTTCCAGATCAACAGTCTGCTCAGAATTAATATTTAAATACTTATTTATTGCCATTTCAACTCCCTTACACTATCTGTCATCATAGAAAGGGGACTGGCTGCAAAAATCTGAGCTGACGTTTCCATTTCAATTTATTCTTGTGGTTAAAATTGATGGGTAGGTAAAAGTGCATAGCTGCACATCCTCCTTTTGCTCCCCATCTTGCAGGCAATTGTGTGATGCAGCAAGAGATTGTGAAGTTTGTTTATGTGCTTATTCTCACAGCCTGTCCTACTTTACCATGTCCAGGTTTCTTCAAGGCTCAACCCCATCCCATGCAAGAGGTTCAATGTCTCTCTTCTACCATTCTGTGTCTAGCATGTGCAGGCGATCAGGAAGCTGGCTATAGGAAGAGCTTTTAGCTTTATCATTGATCTCTCTGTACATCCCTAGACTTCCTGGGTTCAAATGCCTGACAGTTGCAGACTAGTTAGTCATCATCTGGAGGAGACAGACGCTAATTATGTTATTTCTTTATGCACGCTGTATAAGTGTGCATCAAGTATGATATTCCTGCATATATACAACCAGCCAAGAGGAAAATGGGATCTGGAGTGTACTAGTTAATCTGTCGAGTTCTGCATCTGTCAGGGTACTGCAGTGCACTGATGAAAGAGAGAATCTTTTAAATTCAGACTTCCAGAGAATGACTTGTAAGGGGGCACAGGGCACTAGAGGGGTTAGCAGTGATGGGATATTGAGATTCTCAATGTGGAGACCAGTGCTTTGCAACTTACTTAAAATGATGTCCTCTGGAAAGTCTGACCATAGGAAAGTGACAAACCATAAGTCATGTAAAAGTCTCATACACTATATTTATCTATTTTTTGCAACATTGAACAACATAGTATTATAAGACATTTGAATTAATCATTAACATTTAAAACCCCAAGGGGCTTTGCAAAATGTTCTGAATTTATTTTCAGCTAACATTTGGTAGTTGCTAGTTAACGTGTGCTCTGACCCTTGTCATGCCAATAGCTAACCTTGTGTTATGACCCTTTGCAAAGACCTGTGACCTCCCTAGCTAACCTTGAGCATGAAGTCAGTTGCTATTTATCATAAGGCTTGCTCTCCATTTTCAATTAAAAGAACTTAAGGAAAGAGTGAACTGTATCCTGTACTCCTTAAAAAAATGGAAACATTAGAAAAAAAAGACTAGGAAATCAATTTAAAAATATTTTGGGGGGATCCATAATTACAATATTTCTCCATTTTCTTTCTCCCTCCAAACTCTCTAATATATTCCTCCTGCTCTCCTTCAAATCCATGGCCTCCTTTTTTATTATTATTCCACAAACATATGTAGACATATATGTGTACATGTATATGTGTATGTATATGTATATATAGCCTGCTAAATAATGTTACTTGTATGAATGTTTTCAGAGCTGACCATTTGGCCATTTGTGTTCTCATCCTTGGGTAAGAACAGCCTCTCCTTCTCTCATCCTTTAGTTGCCTATATTCTCTGTGAAGGGTTAAGCTTTTACCTATCCATTCTGCCATGTCTATTGGAGTTATTCTTATTCAGCTCACCTTTAGGAGGTCATGTTGGTAAGACTTTATGGGTATAAGAAATCAATTTCTACATTTCTGGTCTGTTGCATATTTTGAAGAAGACTACCCAGAAATCTGTATTTTCAACCCATGCTCCAAATAGTCTCAAAATCACTTAATAGGAGAAATCAGGGAAATTTTGCATACTGAATGTGCCTTCGTTTGACCATTAGATCAAACTTAGATGTATAAAATAAACCTTTCTTATTATGGCTCCCGTGTTGTGGAGGCTTTGCTTGAGAAGTAGAGTCTCAGCACTCAGCTCTTCAGAGGTTTATTGCCTAAAATGTTTCTCAGGGCAAAGGAATTAGACTATATGCTAGTATGATTTCAGGTTCTGTAGGAAAATGCACAAAGTGATTTATAAAGAAAAGGAGTTGGTGGTTCAGTCTCTAGGTCACCCACTTTTCTCTATACATCACTTTGTGGATGTATCTCATCTGCAAAGACTTGATGTACCAGGGTGGGAGGATAGTGGGGGTGGGAGGTGCCCTCTCAGAGGCAAAGGGGAGGGTGAAGGGGGAAGAACTCTAAGATGTAACTAAATAATTAAATTTAAAAAATGAAAAGAAGTTTACTTAATTCACAGTTCTAAAGGTTAGGAATTCAAAAAAACACAGGACTAGAACAGGCAAACAGTGAATTATAGCAGAGGCTGAGGACAAATTTCTTCCTGAATAACAATCACAGATTCTTGCTAACTATTCATGCCTTGCCTCCTTTTGTTATATCCTGAGCATAGTAGAATACGCCTTATATAAGTGCCTATAGGCCAACAGTAAGTATATATGTATCAAAAATATATTAAAAAATTACATGATACCTACTTCTCCTACTTCTTTAAGAAAATGTCATCTATTACAACCATGCTCATCAGCTTGTAGGAAGTTGCCTGCTTAAAATATGACAGTGGCCTACTCTTACATGCCGTTTTAAAGGAAGTTTCTAAGCCATGGTCCTGGCAGAATGAATCAAACTCTCAAAGACAGAAATTCAGTAGAAACATGGAAGGGGTTCTTGTAGCATCTGGAAGCTAAGTGGTGCCTTCCAACCCGTGGAGGGAGCATATGCCCTCAAAGACTTTAATTTGCAGGGACTTGGTACGAAATGGGCTCAGACAGTGAAAGTGGAGGGGGAGAAGACTAAGCTCTCCGCCTCCAGAGTGCATGGTGAAGCCTGTCATATACTAGAAGGATGTTGTGGTTTCTGCCTGGTTTGTGGGGGCATAGCAAGGTGAGGATGTTTAAGATATGGTGAACAGAGTAGCTGTCTCCCTGTGGTTAGCCTGAAGTTAGCAAAAGATACAGCAAGTGTTTGAGCTGAAATGCTCAAGGCACACCTTTGAGCCCTCTGGCCCCCTTTGGGGCTTTGAACTGCAGCCACAAGTCTGGGCTGGCATCTCTTTCCAGATTTGTTTTGAAGCAAGCTTGAAAACAAAATTTTCTTTGTACTTATGTTTCGAATCTTAGAGTAAATCTGCTTGTGACTTTGCTTACGTCTGGCTCAACAGGATGCCCAGAGATGCTTCTGTGTATCAAGGCTTTGTTGTGGAACTCACATGAAAACTTTTGGGAGTGGATGGAGTTGCACCTGGAGGCGACATGATGTGTTTTATTAGGGCCAAATCTAGTGAAATGTGAAAAGAGTTGGAATGAATTGCGAAGGGTGTCAGGAAAGAGACATGGCAGCTTTGTTTAGAAAGGAGACAAGCAGGAGAAAGGAAGGTTGATGGTGGCTTCATAGCTGCTCTGATTAGGGTAACACACCAGGCTCAAGGTCCTAAAAAGAGATGACTGGGATAGACTATGGATTTCACTAGCTTTCATAAATCCTTGCTTTCTAGTAATGTATACTCTAATGTGGTTCTATGTATAGATTTAGTATAAACAGAGTGTGAGGTTAGGAGAAAATCTCCTCCATGTCAAGTTAGTTTCCATTTCTAGAATTGTGAAGAGAGATGTCTCTTGTTCATTAAGTTATTTCATGTTTATTAACAGGAGAAGCCAGAAGTTACCTTCAGAGAAGCTGCTCAGGTATGGATTATAAGAAAACCATGACTAAGATTGAAATCGGATTCTGAATAATATTCCTGGAGATTTGGAAATTCAACTGGACGGTTAGGCAAAAGCTCTCTAAACAAAGATGTGACATGATCAGGAAAATGGTGCTGTCTGTACTCAGAGGATGGACTGGGCGAGAATAACGATTCATGAGAAGATGATCAATAGAACATGATCAATTTAGGGAGGGACATTTACAGAGTCTCGATGGGAGGTTCTGAGTGACTTTGAGACAGGAGTGACCATTGTGAGGGTTATCTGTAGCAATAGTGACTGAAATTTGGGTGTGAGGGAGGAGGAAGAGTTAGCATTGAAACTTTGAATAAGGGGGAGTAGGAGAATCTGGGATGTTTCCATAACTACAGGAGAACTTCAGAGATGGATGGGGCCACAGTCATCCAAGCTAGTGCTTAACACCTGCACCCACTTTACACTCACTGTAATCTTCCCATATAAAACATCAGGCTTGGGTGGAGAAACAGCTTCATGGTGTTATTTTAGTTCTCTAGAAAGGGTTTTTCAAGCACTGGTCAAAGAATACTAGAGGAAGAACAGATCCATCCTCTGTGAAGACCGCATCAAAATGGCCCATTAGGTAGAGAGTAGCTAAGAACAGAGTTGAGACAATGGCTCACTAGAGATGGAATGTTAGAAGAGTCAAGGCTGTGAAGCACTAGATATCTGTCCTCACACACATCCCCGATAGCTGGTACCCTGCCCAATCAAAGCACATCTGTTCGTTTGGCAAGAGGGGCCTTTATCACTCACCACATCACCAAGAGTGGCTTATCCTTAGGGAACACAGAAAAGCTACTTCATCTGAACAGCTTGTGTGGTTTATACTTCTATTTCTTGTCAGCACTTGGTAATCACAGCATGACCCAGATACCCTCTGTCTCATCAAATCTTATTGCTGCTTGATTATAGTTTACATTCTCTCGAAACCTGAACTCTCTCTTCTCAAAGCCAAGGACTTCTGGGTTTCCTTACACATATATGGTGGTTCCTTTTGAATAGATAACACGTATGTATAATGATATATAGTTATTATATACTGTCTATATTTAACACATGATGTAAAGTATGTAAATATTCAAAATGCATACATGCAGACAACTTATATTGCTAATACACTATAATTGTATGTAATATATTCTATTTACATGTGTATATCACATGATGTAGAACTGTGTGTCCATGAACTGTGTAGAAAAGTGGCTGTTGAGAGCTTGCCACAGCAGATCACAGAAAAATGAGCTTATCCCTTATTTTTAACTGTTACAGTACCATTAGTATTCCAAGGATATCAGCTTCCTAAGGATCACATAACACATTATGTTAGGTCAGATTTAGTCTTGAATAAAGAACAGCTTTTGGTTTAAGGCACCACTAAGCTATACTTTCTCCACCTTGTGCTTGTACAGTTGGTGTTTTTTTTTTCAATTTTTATTAGGTATTTACTTCATTTACATTTCAAATGTTATCCAGAAAGTCCCCTATAACCTCCCCCCTTTCCCCCCCCCCCCGCCTCCCTACCCACCCACTCCCCCTTCTTGGCCCTGGTGTTTCTCTGTTTTGGGGCATATAAAGTTTGAAAGACCAAGGGGCCTGTCTTCCCACTGATGGCTGACTAGACCAACTTCTGCTACATATGCAACTAGAGACACGAGTTTTGGGGTGCTGGTTAGTTCATATTGTTGTTCCACCTACAGGGTTGCAGACCCCTTCAGCTCCTTGGGTACTTTCTCTAGCTCCTCTATTGGGGGCCCTGTGTTCCATCTGATAGCTGACTGTGAGCATCCAGTTCTGTGTTTGCCAGGCACTGGCATAGCCTCACAAGAGACAGCTATATCAGGGTCCTTTCAGCAAAATCTTGGTGCAGTTGGTGTTTTATACGCAAACAAAACAACCGAGGTAAGTATGTGGCTTTGGGGTTGAAAAAACTGTCTTCTAGTTTCTGTCTATATTTATAGCTCTGTAACTTTGAGCAGTTACATAAGCCTCCTCTGCATTATTTGTCAATGGTAATCTTATGAATTCGTGAGATTAAATGAGATAAAGAACTCTGTTTTTATTTGTTAGAATGTTTTTAAGACAGAGTTTCTAGCTGACTGTCCTAGAACTCACTCTGTAGACCAGGCTGGCCTTGAACTCAGAGATATGCCTGCTTCTGCCTTCTGAATGCTGGGAATAAAGGCATAGAAATAAAGAACTATTAACATATTCTTGACTCACAGTGAAACATTATAGAATTATCTAATATTGGCTATTGTGTTATTAATATCTATATCGTTAGGTATAACTCACTTTTTTTCAGGAAACCACTTGGCCTTTTTTCTGTTATTAAACATCATTTACGTCAAATCTCTTCCAACATAGTGGCAAGCATAATTATGATTAACATGAACCTGATGTCTATCTGAATGTCTCCATTGATGCTGGATCAAACAGTGGGCAAGACATATATGGAAAATATACCATACAACTTAAGGTCTGCAAAATATGGTAACTAATGCTTAACTCATGAGAAGAAGATCATATCTTTGTTAAATTTACTGTAGTGTTTGCAAATTCATTTCTCATTGTCTTATATCTGTACTTGTTTATGTATCCTCAATATATCCTTTGGAATGAGGTATCATGAATAATTTTGCAAAATGCCTCACTGGGCAGCATCACAACTTCAGGTCTGGAGATTCATATAGTTAAGGAATGCTAGGTCCTTAAAGTTGGCAGGCAATTACTGAAGGTTATGGAAGTCAGAGAAGGAGAAAAACTATCTGCTTCATTTACCCATAGATCACAGTTAAAGATAAATATGTGGCTACAATAACAAAGAGTTGCCTGTTATTTAAAGAGAAAGAAAACTAATGAACTGAAATAATTAATTGAGAGAAGTGAAAGCAGAATTCAAAGGAAGATAATTTTAAGAACAAGGGAGTGATTAACAATAAGAATGTAGAGAGGTATCTTCTGACGTAGTTTCTGTTCAGTGAGGGGAATATGGAGAGTAAAGTAGCCATCTCCTGAGGCCAGGCAGGACTCCCAGTTAAGGGATGAGCATGCCAAACCACCCACAAAACCTTCGATCCAAAAAATGCCTACAAGAAATGCAGGGACAAAGATGGAGCAGAGTCTAGGGGAATGCCCAACCAGTGACTGGCCCAACTTGAGACCCATCCCATGGGCAAGAACCAGCCCCTGACACAATTAATGATACTCTTTTATGCTTGCAGACAGAAGCCTAAGCATAACTGTCCTCTGAGAGGCTCCACCCAGCAGCTGACTTAAATAGATGCAGAGACCAAGACTGACTGACAAACATTAGATGAAGCTCTGGGGTTCTTGTGAAAGAGCTGGAAAAAGAATTGAAGGAGCCAGAGAGTACAAGACCTCACAAGAAGACCAGCAGAATAGACTAACTTGGACCCTTGGCGGAATCCTTTAATCAAAGGGCATACATGGGCTAGATCTAGGGTCCTCAAACATATGTAGCAGATGTGTAGTTCAGTCTTCTTGTAGATCCCCCAAACTGGATAAGGGTCTGTCCAAGATTCTGTTGCCTGCCTGAGATCCTATTCCTCTAACTGGGCTGCCTTCTCTGGACTCATTGGGAGACAACGCGCCTAGTCTTGTACTGATTTGATGTGCCAGGGTGGGTGGGTACCCAGAGGGAAACTCCCCGTTCTTTGAGGAAAAGGGAAAGGGAGTTTGGGAGGGAAGGGCTGTGTGAGGGAGCACTGGGAAGAGGAGCAGTTGCATGGAAAGTGAATAAATAAATAAATTAATAGAAAAAAGAGGTGCTGCTGCTAACATTAAAAAAATCCAAATCATATAGGGACTCCAGTGAGAATTTTACTGAAGGAATGCAAATAATAGTTGAGCAGCAGTAAGAACAGATGAGATGGAGGCTCTATGGCTCATACTGTGATGATCATATGCCAATGAGAAATAAAGGTGAAGAACATGGGTGATGCTGAGGACTGGGAGTACTTCGGAGTTTGAGGACTAAAAGAATGCAGATGCAGGGAGTGATGGCATGGTGTTCTGATGTAGCTAATGCTGTGTCAGCATAAATGACCTCGCAACAACTATCACAATCAATCAGTTGGAGAGAACACCTCCTTTTAACGTGTGGTAATGACCTCCTAAGGACACTTGCCTGGACAGCTGTTCTAAGATCTGATTCTTTATTGCAGAGTAGGAGATTGCTCCTTGAAGTGGACACAGCTAGATGTGAGAACCTATAAGCTTTCACTAAACCTGTCAATTTTTTGGAAGTGGAAGAAGCATCCAGAAATCGGCTGTGTGTAGATAGATGACTTATCCCTAGGACCCTCCCAAATACATGCTGGATGAGCAGAGTAGGGCCCACTAAGGAATTGTCAGAGAACAGCCACAGGAGGGAACCAGGGATGAGGCCATCACTGAAGCTCAGCAACCCAGGATCATCCTTGTTCATTTTTTATGACATTTGCTTGAGATGATGATCATGATCATTGAATTTAGTTTCTGGGTCATCACGTAAGCAGCGTAGCTGTCTATGAGGGAGAATTTTGCATTCTGTTAGACACAAATGCTAATAGTTCAAGTGTGACTGGTCTAGCAACTCAGTGATGCACCTTTCTTCTTGGCTACTAGGATGATTGTTCAAGGTTTACAATCCATGAAGTAAGAACTGTAAGATGGAAGAAACAATCTCTCAGATATGGAGTTTTGGTGGGACTTTTAACACATCTCCTAATGTAGATAGCTCCCATAGGGAGACTTCATGCCTTACATTGAGCGTATTGTTCCTGGTAATTTCTATTTCCAGGATCACTTAAAAATTCATCTCTTTGTCTTTAAGATCTCTCTCTTTCCTCTCTCTCCTCTCCTCTCCTCTCCTCTCCTCTCCTCTCCT
>NC_034600.1:56189067-56201287 GCF_900095145.1 Mus pahari
TCTCTCTCTCTCTCTCTCTCTCTCTCTCTCTCTCTCTCTCTCTCTCTCTCTCTCTCTCTCTCGGCATTTTCTGACTAGAATGTTCTCTGACTTGAGGTTTCTTTGTAAGAGCGTCTCATCAACTGAGCAGGAGTCACACCTACATCCATCACAACAATTCACACAACAAACATCATGGTCAATTTGATTATGAATATTTATTCAGCAAAATGAAAAACAAAACAAAAAAATCAAAACAAAACCACAGCCTTCACTTCTTTTCGTCTGTAAGTCTTGAGGGTGACCTTTCTCCATCACTGCCTTGTGCATGCTCACTCCTTTGAAGAATCATTTTAATGTCCTAAGAGAGAAAAATCAAAGAGCAGTTACAAATGAAAATAAAGAATTTATGACCGATGGACATCGTAGATGTGGCAGTTATTAAACAGTTGCGTTTTACTTTAGTTTTTTTCTTGTGTTTTATCTGAGAAAAATGTTTCCCACTTAGTGTGAATTCCATTCTGCAACCCCCAGTTCTATCCTTGTAATAATAGCTAAGGGTATTAGAAATTCTCCTTTCTAGTCCTGTAATGGAGTTGTCATGTTAAGTAACATTTATAAAAGCAATTACTCAACTCTGTCATATAGTGTGTAAATCAAAAGATTATTTTTCTATAAATGAATAAGACAGTATTCACAATCTATTAAAGAAAAATATAATGCCAAGTTAATCACATCTACATAGAAATTTAAATGTAGAAATTTTGAGCAGTAGATATTCCCCCCTGGGATTTTTCCCATTTCTTGCTTTATTTTCTTACTCTCAGAGATGGTAATGTTAAAAAACTTTAATTTCTTAAATCATAGTTTTATTTCAACATAAATGTGAACTTATATATGTAGAATAAACATTATAATATACACAAAGCACGAAAATTGCATAGTGGTAATATTAATTTTTAATCCCCCCCCCCAAAGTTTAGGAAAATGCTTTACGGATGTAAATTTCTTTACTCCAGAGATGATGGTAGAGCTTTCAGATTGTGGTCACCTCACACGTGAAGACACAGGCTACTTCACTCTCTACCTTGTTGGTTTGTGTATGTGTTCCTGCCAGAACCGATACTGACCGCATTTCTTCAAAACATTGACCTCCTTAAAGACGGCGGGCAACCTTGAGTGAGCTATGTGGGAAAGAACAGTGGCTTGCACTGATTTCTAGTTCCCACTGCTGCAATCCTAGAGGGGTGGGCGTTTATGTTGGTAGACCTTAGTTAATCTGGGAACTAAGGTATTTGTTCTGTGATTGTCTGCACTCCACAGCATGGGCAACGTGACGTACCATGCTCTAGATACATGCCAACCAGCATTGGACAAATTTAAAATAAAACAGGGGGCTGTAGTCAGCAGACTGGAGAGGGGACTGGGAGTGTCGAATGCTTGGAACAGTCACATACTTGTCACAGGAAATTGACTTTGTTCCCGGCTTATGATGTTCTCACTCATTTTGTAACCTTTACCCAAATCATTCCCTTAATGATTCAAAAATACCTTTGGATGTACTTTCTCTGTACAAGGTCTAGAGGACTAGAAAAATAAGTACATGATGTAACTGCAAATCTGTAAAAATAAAAAAAAAATAATCCAGCACCAAATCTGGATTTTCCAATTGTATTCACCTCTGATTCTTCCTGGGATTTCAGTTGAACACTTGGTCACTGTGGCCACCTGCCAGGGAAAATTTTGACTCTCTCCAGAGAGATGAGAACCAAGCCATCTGTCTGCCCATTGAGCTGCCACTCCTCGTGGTTCATCTCACTTGCTAGCGTGCCTGGTTCTGATGTTTCTGTATCCACCTCAGTATCAGTATCAACAGTGGCATCTGCTTCTTATCTGCCGGGAACTGAGCTCAGCATTTTGGTGCTTGTGCACTCATTTTATCCATGCCAAAGCCCCACGAAGAAGGCCTGACAGTTATCTCCATGGTACAGTTGTGAAACACAGGATGCTGTGAAATCGGACCACACATTTCCCAGCATCACACACTTCCAAGAATCTAGGATTTGTTCCCATAAGCACTAAGCCTGTCCACCTCGAAACAGGAGCAGAAATTAGGTGTGTTGTTACTGGTTTGTGTAATCCTTTTTTTTTTCTTTTTTTCTTTTGCAAGTATGTATTTTTAAATGCTGTGGCTTGTACACGCAGACCTTATAAACACAGAACTCTGAAGCAGCAACCTTCATTTTCCCACTGTTTATAATAGCAAACAACTTCTTAACCTTGAAAAACCACATTCTAGCTTTGGCTCTACTTATCTTGAACGATCTTCAAATAACATCACTGTGGTTAAGGTTCATTTAAAAATGTGATCTATTTACTTGTACATGGATACCTGGAGTAAAAATTAACAGTATGAGCATGAGAAGCCCCGATAAGTCTGCAATGTTTATTATCATTCCACTTTCCTTCCTTCCTTCCTTCCTTCCTTCCTTCCTTCCTTCCTTCCTTCCTTCCTTCCTTCCTTCCTTCCTTCNTTCCTTCCTTCCTTCCTTCCTTCCTTCCTTCCTTCCTTCCTTCCTTCCTTCCTTCCTTCCTTCCTTCCTTCCTTCTTTTCTCCCTACCTCCCTTCGTTCTCCCCCTATTCCATCCTCCCATTTCCTACTTTTCTTCTTCTTTTTGGTTAGCAAATATAGGAATGAAATGTCTCAGTGGAAAGAGACCCCTCTTTAGATCTCAAAGCTCTCTCTTTAGACTTTTCAGGACTTTGGTACAACTCTTGTTGATATAGTCCTATCAGTGAGAATCAAATAGCTTCCCACCCTGCTTTTTGATTACTGAGGTCAGCAACAGGCAGGAGATATGAAGGGCAAGGAAAATTAAGAGTTTAAGGATTTGAATCACACTTACCATAAAGAAATATTCGGCCACTGAGTTAACTCACTAATAGTTTACTAATTCACTAACGGAGACATGAGCTAGGTTGCTAGTGTTTTAAGTGATTCTGGCTCTAGGAGTCTGGTTAACTGCAGGATGGTTGGGAGGAGGGGTTCCCAGAAAGAAAGTGAATTGAATACATAAGAAGACTGTGGGAATGTACAGAAGAGGTTCTGATGATCAAGGTGTCAAAATCCTCCTGGCATATTGTGTGGCTGGTGGCTTGGCACATCTGGCATCTGGCTAACCTCCGGGCATAAGGAGGAGCTGTGAGAGCTTTGCTTTGGTGTTTGCATCTTCTCTGCTTGGCAGCCCTCTCTATCTTTGAGCCACCCAGCTTCTATTAAAAAAAAAACTCTCATGATGTTACCATCACTAGACACTACCCTGTGGGAAGTAAACACTTCCCAAAATGGGAGAAACACATCATTTAGAAGATCTCTGGAGCCTCTGGATTTCCCTGTGGATCTTGCAGTTCTTCAGAGGCTGTCTCTCAAAGCTGCTAATCTCAAGGCTTCAGCTGTCAAGCAGGAACCTGAACAGAATCTTCTCTGGCCAGTGTGAAGAGCTGTGGAGCTGCCCTGGCTTTGTTGGAGGTTTTCGCTCCATGAAGGGAGGAAATAGCTGACCTGTCACTTTATGCTCTTACTTATCGTGGGTTGTAGAAAATGAATTCTGTTATACATGATCCCAAGAGATTCAGTACTTGTTTTTCTAGTCAAGTGAGGCCTCTCGCCTTATATGTGGAACAGTTTGTGTAGCATGACAGATGGCATCTAAACAGTCAGGTATTGAACTCACTATATTAAAAATGTAACATGATATCATTAGGTGATGTGGAAATGTTGAGAAAAATTAATAGGATAACATAATCCCATGCTCAAAGCCTATCGATTCCTCAATTGCCTTTTCAAATTCAATGCAAAATGCGGCTTTCATTCTTTTCAGTATTAATTAATCTCACTAATCCAATGGAATCACCCTATACCCTCTACAGACAGCCTTTCACGGAAGACCCTGCCCTTCATGTGGTCCTGCTTCTATACATTGGCTCGGGCCTGCTTTCCACACAGGATGTCTCCATTGCCCCATCCCAGTAGGAAAATGTATACAGACTTTTCTCCCTCTCCCTTCCCAAACCCCAGTCATTTCTACTTTCCAAGAATCTTGTTTTCCCTATTCTTCTAGTACACACAAGTAACAGCTTGAATATCTGTTGTTTTCTACTTGGTTTATTTACATTATGTTATTTGTCTGCCATTATTCTTTTAAAGGTTTCTTTTTCTATTTTTTTATTTATTTTTGATTGGATATTTTATTTATTTACATTTCAAATGTTATCCCCTTTCCTGGTTTCTCTTCTGGAACCCCCCTATCCCATCCCCCTCCCCCTTGTGAAAATTTTATTGGAAACATAAGTATGCACAGAAAAAAAAATGTTATCATCACTTAATAGACAGGACAACTAGTTACCACCTTGGGGCAGGTGGTCTTGGGTTATATAAAAGGACAAGCCAGATGAGCCACAAGGAATGAATTGGTAAGTAATTTCTTCATTTGCTTCTATTCAGTTCCTGCCTCTAGGTTCCCCACTGTGAGTTTCTGACATGGGTTTCACTGATTATGTTCTGTAATCTCTAAACCATATGAACCCTTTCTTTCCCAAGTTTCTTTTGATCATGATACTTTATCAGCAATTGAAAGAAAACTAATACACTCTTATGTGCTACACTGAGTATATATATATATATATATATATATATATATATATATATATATATATTATGATTTGAAAATGGTGACTATACCAGCACTTGGATGGAGACTATAGTCTTGATTATTTCTTTATAGCAGGATGAGTTCTAGTTTCTACACTTTTCTATTGTAGATAAGCATCAGTATTTGCCCAGAACAATTCATATTTCTAATAGTCCACATAACAGCTTTATGTATAACCTACCCACAGCCCTCTCCTATAGCCTCAAGGAAACACTACATACTAAGGTTGTAAATCTATAACAATAAGAATTATCTCAACTGTGCATTAGTGTGCTATCCTTGGACATTGCAGGCTGGAAGGTATGGGCAAGTCAGGGTTGCACTCCTTTAATAGCTCACAGTAGGAATGTCTCAAGTGTACCCTTAGCTGGAACCAAGGAAATTAGGATGATTTTGACTCATACTTACAGGAAATTTATAGTCCACATAATTTGCAATCAGGTCTTGAATGTAAGGATGCTTCAAGAGAATATTAACTTCAATTGGCTCCAGATTCCTGGCACCCAGGTCCTGAAAAGTCTTGATGAAGTTCTTTAACGAGGAATACAAGCAAAGTTAATTTTCCTTGTGATCTTAAAGTTATTTTAAAGTGGATTCATATAATAAAATAATTTACCATAACTTCTCCCCAATACAAAGCACTTTTTAAAAAGCAATTCCACACAAACAGTCTAACCAACCTCTGCATAAATATTCTCTGTCTTTAGGTAGCTGGCAAATCTGTTGGCATCCAGTACTTCATTTCCTCCTCCAAACACTTTGAGCAGTGTTTCCATGGAAATCTTTTCGGTGTTTGCATTTTCAGGGATTTCATCTTCCTTTTGGTCATCTTTCTCCTCCTTCAGTTCTCGGTCCTCTTTTGCACTACTTTCTTCAGGCTCAGGGAATTCCTCAATGGGACTCACAGTGGAGATGGAGGTCTGTAAGATTAGAGGGTGGCAACATGAGACAGACCGAGATGCTTCGAGCAATGGACATGCTTGATCAACCATTCACAAGGACACGCACACCGGGACCATGTAAAGGAAGATCAGTGCCTACTGCAAAACCCATTATAGAAGGAAATGCACTGGCCTCACTCAAAATCAGTGCCAAAGTCCTAGAGCAGTTAACCTTATAGTTAAGAAGTCTCAGTGTGGGTTGCATCCCTTTCATCTCAATCAACCCTCATGTTTACTATACTACCAGGTACATAAGATTCCTCCACAATGGCACATGGAAGTAAATTAGAGTAAATGCCTCCCAGCATCTGCCTGTGGCAGGATTGCCCTTTGAAACTGACTTCAGTCGAGGTTATCTGAGATCTGTAAGACTAACTGTGCCTCTTGACTCCGTAAGTATAGATTAGGAATGATCCAGAATAAATGCTTATGGACACAGAGAGTTTCAACTATAGAAGGTAATTCGGTGTTATGATAAAAATAGATGACTCATAATTCCAAAAGAATAGTGACACAAATTATAGTTTTGTGATGGACACAATTCTGTTATAAAATTTATGGCTTGGAAGGAAATCCAACATGACAAAAATGCACTCATAGAGTAAGTTCATAAAAGGCCCATCAAACTTTTAATTTCCTCTTGCCACTAGGAAAGGAGAACTGATAATTTAGGAGAATGCTGATGTCATTAAATATCCAATTCAGTTGATTTATTAACTGTTAGTCATCATACATGACAGAATAATAAATTAAGCCTGTGGCAGATATGTGTCCGCATGGAGGGACTGCTGTCAGTGTTGAAGAGATAAGGTACAATTGATTCAGCTTGGGAGGTTACCTTGCTTTTGCTGAGAGTTTTTCTCTTTTGCTAAATAGGGAATTTAATTCAAAACTTAAAGGGGGCTTATAAGGGCTGAATGATTAGTGATTAACTATATTTACACATTTGTTAAAACATACATTTTCTACATGTAACAATGAAACACTACATGGCAAGAGTGGGAAACAGGCGTTAGTATCTTCACCTGAACTCTTGGTGATTGCTCCTGTACTTGCTCATCAGTACACAAATCATTTGCTACATGGAGCTTGGACCTAACATTCCTTGAAGAGTGGGTGTGGAATTAATGGTTGTGTATGGGGAACAGTGCACAGGCACTGTGGCAACAGTGCAAAGACAGAGCCTGTGGGCTAGCAAAACCCTGGCTGGTTTGGTGAGCAGGCACTTTCAAAGTTAGGAAAATCTGGTTTCCATGTAGCTATTTGCACAGTTAGGGCAGTGCGTCCTTTTAAAAGGCCTGATACATACACCATGGAATAAATCATTTTTTTAGTCAAAAAATACAACAATTTAAATATGTATCATTTTAGAATAAAGAATCCCTAGCTTTCTGATATCAGAGGGTTTTTTGTTGTTTTGTTGTAGTCTGTTTTGTTTTTGTTTTGTTTTTTAATTCCTATTGCCTTTGCCCAATGGGACTTGTAATACACATTATGGCTCTAAGGTAAGAGAGGAAGGAATGAAGAACGGTCTGGTGTTCTGGGAAGGATAAAAGGCATATGCAAGAAAAGGGTCTACTCTAACAGATACTAGAGAGAGAAACCAGTAATGGTAGCCCGAAGAAAAGCCGGTGCTTTGGAATAGATATCTGTGACATCAAAGCAGAGAGATCCATGCCCTTCAAATAGGGGAAATGGTTGCACCTTTGAGCACTGTAGTAAACTGCTCTGGCTCTCAGAGATTGATCTCAAAGCCTGTTTGCGCTTGTGTCCCGGAAATGATGATTGTGCCTTTCTGTTACGGATTCAGCTCAGGCCTAACCTCCAAAGACAGAAAATAATGTTGGTTCTGAGAACAAAAGCATCACACAAGATGTGCCCATGCTTTGAACTCCAGGGTTTCCAACATGCCGAAAAGAAGGTTTTAATAAGAATTCAAATATGTGGGAGCTGCAAGGTAACAATTTACTAAACTCTAACATCAGAGTCCTGAAAACCCACAGGGGTTTCAAAATTAGCTATTTCCTCAAATTTCACTTACTTAAGGATTGCATTCACTAAAACTTGTACATTCTTGGTAAAGGTTTTGTTCTCTGGCTTTTAAAAAATTACCTAAGAAACAATGGCTTTCCACAGAAGGTCGGAGCCACACTGAGCGAAAGCAACATGGCAGCAAAGATACAGAGGGAGGAACAAAATATAAGACAGGGCGTCCAGATCTCATAATAACATAGGCAGAAGGCAAAGGTTTGATGGAATGCCTTGAGAGTGCGTAGAGGTTAGCTGGAGATGTTATTTCTGAGTGAAGTCTTTGCAGACTCCTGGGATGAGGTTGCCCAGGAAACTAGAACACAGTTGGAAAGGACTCAGAAAGGGAAGGGTATAATTGTGGAATGAGAGAGGTGAGCAGCTCTTGTGTTTCTGAAGTGCTTAGAGTTGATTTCAAGCCCGAGCAGTCCCTGAAGGCCAAAGGGAGACATGCCCCAATCTCTGCAGGCATCCCTGGTTTCTGAACAAAGTCTTTGTGCTTTAAAAGAGAGCTCGAGATGAGCTCTCAAATGGAGGTACTTCCTCTGTGAGGATACTAAGATGATGTCATGAGCAGGCCAGGGACATCAGGGATACAGGCTACCTATTCAAGGTGGCTTGGTGCTACCCACCATAGTGGTTGCTATAGTAATGGTTTTGGTGCAGCCACTCTATCACTGGTCTTTTTTTCTCTGGGCAGAATTATTTGTTCCTCTCCTTATCTCCTTGAACCACCACCTCTCTTCTTGTTTTGGCTCTTTTCACAAACACCGAGCACCAGCTATGTGCAACTACTTTGGAGGACACGAGACAACTTTATCTAGACCCCAGATAGGGATAATCTGGCCATAGGAATCAATGGATAGACAAGGCCCAGCCTAATGGGGTCCTAGAGCTGAGAAGAGAGGTGGATACAAGCCGTCATCCTTAATCCAGAAGCTATCTCCAATTAATAACTGTTCACATATGAAAAATTAGTTTTTGCTAATAGAGTCTCACTGTATATAAAAAAAAACTCTCTTAAGGCCAGGAACCCCATGCCCAGTAATAGATGGCCAACACAAAACAAACTCAATGTTATCTTTGGAGAGCTTTTTGTCATATAATATAATATGCTGTCAGGAATTCTTTAAAACCTAACAGGTCCTTTGCATATATATTTTGAGTTCCAGTTTTGTGTTTTTATGGGGTTTCTCTGTGTGTCTCTGCATCTATATATGCTTCTAGAGCTTTTTCTTTGGTTCTTTCTCTTCAGTTTGTCAGTTTGCTTTGATTTTTTTGTATTCTGTTTTTTAATTTTATTTTACCTTTTATAATTATGTTTTTAGATAACTGTTTGTATTCTAATGAAAGTAAGAAAGAGAGGGAGTGACTTTGTGTGGGTGGAACAGTGAGGGGAATCTCAGAGGAGTCAGAGGAGAGGAACCATAATCAGAATATATTGTATTAAAATATATCTTCAATTAAAAATATATATCTCTAGTTTGTGTTAGCTCCCTGTTTGGTATGCCATTACTTCATTTCCTAGGGCTCATTTCCTTGAGCAATTAGATAGCCTCCTTTCAGAAAAGAAAATTTATGTTTCTATCTGTCACATTTCTGAGGTTAAGCAATGGGCTTGATTTACAAAATGGAAGAATTTCAGTACACTGTTGTCAAACTCCTTCTCAGATCATGCCCTAAATTTGAGGATCCTGAGCAAGTCAAGTGCCTATTGCTCACCAACACCCTGACTTCAGTCTGCTGAGTCCAGAGTGGAAAATGACTTCAAAGAAATTGTAGTTTTACAATGTGAGCAATTTGGTATCACAGGGGACAGGTAAGAGAGAGGAGGGCAGCCATCATCTGAGATCAGGAAAATTCTCTGTGCCTGAGAAGCCATCACACTGAGTCCCCAGGGCAGGCTGTAATTTTGGATTAGTCGTAAATCTAGTATTAGTTTAAAGGATGCACAATCTATGTGGGGATATAGAGACATCACTGTGAAAGTGACAAATGTTACCTCAGGACAGCTGGCTGCACTTAAGTTACTTACATAGAAAAATTCTAAAGAGGCTTTCTAGTGTGAAAAATATCAACCCTCCTTGCTTTCACATTTGCTGTGATATAAGTATTTGAAAAGCCCCATGCCAGCTTGTTGGGCACCAGTCAGCCCTCACCCTGGCCTGGTGCTTATGGTCAATCTTCAGACTCAAATCTAATAGAGCCTATCTCTTCCCACAAGTGAATGCTGTCAGGGGATTCTCCCATTTCTTCCCAATTATCTCTTCTTTTACAAATACATGCAAAAAGGAAATAAATGAGGCTGGGTTCCTAAGGGTATGGATATCAGTCCCTCCCATCATGCCCACAAAGAGCACAGAAAGAATCACCAACAGGATTTCACCCGTGGCAGAAGAGATTGGCAATCAAAGGCCAGAAAAAAGTGTAAGTGGAGCAGGGAACAAGGTCACCTTGTACCCAATAGGAGGCCTTTCTGTCTGAAAACACAAGGGAATAGCCACCACCTGGGAATCACCAGGGGAATGTGTCATGGCTTCCGAATTAGCTAGAAAGTTTCTATACCCTTTGAAGAAAATGATGTTAATGCTGTGGTTTCAGGACTGAAATAAGGTCAAAAGTCATATTTCGGAGGGTAGTGCCTGAGGTCTGAGCTTGCTTCGGGTACATTCCAAGCATACTCTAAAATGTGCATCAGGTTAACAATTCACTTCCTGCTTTTTTTTTTTTTTTGTAATCATTACATCTTGCAAAACCCAGTCCAGTCTGCTGATTTTTGAGCAAACTTCAATCCTACCGAGAGACTGTGAACAGATGTTAATTTTACTACAGAAGTGTTTTGAGTTCCCTGACTTTAGTGCAATTGAAGAAGGTTTACTGGAGGGCCTATTACATGTAAAGCATGGTGTTGAAGACCCAGAAAAATAAGATGAAGAAAAGAAGTGAGTCCCTACTGTCGTTAAGTTTCTACTCCTTTGGCTTCCTTGCTTCCCCTGGAACCCAGAGTTAATCACATTTGTGCCATTTGTTACCTTTTCTGCAGTCAGCATCGGAGTTTCAACCTGGCGGAAGATGTGAGTCCCCACAGCCACACTGAGGGCCCTGTAGACTCCTTCCAAAGTGTCCGGGTGGCACGCAAAATACAGCAGCATCTGAGTGTAGTCAAGCTGAGGTGGATCCTTCTCACAGTCAGCAAACAGCCTAAAGAAGAACTGTGACACACACACACACACACACATACACACACACACACACACACACACACACACACACACACACACACACATACACAGTTTGTAACTGCAGATAAGAATGGGTTCACTGTGGCAGTGAAGAGGCAGACAGGGCACTGAGTGGCAGAGACTCCTGGTAAGCTGTACCTGGATTTACATAAGTGTGAGATGGTAATTGGGCAGCACACCAGGTCACTAATTCTGTGGTCATTGCTACATGACACAGAAATGAAGACAAATCCATCGCTTTGATCTTTTGACAAATGCTTATTGAGTACCATAATGCACTAGTTTGGAGTTTTAAAGTATTTACAATACAATGAATAAGAAGATACCAGCTCTTGAGGAGCTAATTTTGCTATAGAGCAGTGGCTGCTGGACATGGTGCTGTCATGCTCCTGAACTCATTGTCGCTGCGTTTGTTGGCATAAGACTGGCACAAGATTAGACCAGTATCTTTTCACCATAGAAGGAAGGAGGAAGGTCTGACGAGTCCCTCCTCCTCTCTTAGGGACTTATTAACAGGTTATCACTTAGTGGTGATAGGGGATGTGTGACAGTCTCTTCAGTGGTATAATTATGTAAATTCCCCATGCTTCAGGATGTGTTCAGCCAATCCTTTGTAAATTCAGTGGGTCATGTATTTGATGCAGAGAGTGGGAGGAATAGCCTAGCCAGGAAAGAGCACACCAACGGATTATCCAATTGCATTGCCAATCCTTAAAACATTTATATTAGTAATATTATGCAGAATGAGTAGATTATATTTAGAAATATGTTTGTATTTACATATATGTATATAACAACAATTATTGAAAAAAGAGGGCATGAATTTGAAAGAGATCAAAGAGGGGTATATGGGAGTGTTCAGAGGGAGGAATATATGGGGACAGTGATGTAATTGTGATATCAAAAATAAAGTAAAACATCTTTAAAAATTGAATTTAATATAACTGCGTGATTGCTTACTTAAATGTTAGAAAGGAGTAATGTGCAATTTTGAATTGCGGTTTTGAGCTAATGGTTAACTAAAAACAAAACCATTGATGATATATATGTATATATATCATGTACAAGCGATTACAGCAGAGAGAGAGAGAGAGAGAGAGAGAGAGAGAGAGAGAGAGAGAGGGAATTTGCTGTGATGTTTAAATCCACAAATTCAGATTTTCTACTGTATTACTGAATGTGGCTAATTAGAGTATATATGTGTGTGTATATTCAATCATTTGTACACATGCCAGCAAGATTCTGCTGAAGGGACCCTGATATAGCGGCCTCTTGTGAGGCTATGCCAGTGCCTGGCAAACACAGAAGTGGATGCTC
>NC_034600.1:56201772-56203358 GCF_900095145.1 Mus pahari
ATGGATATTGCATGCAAATCTTGCTGTGTTTAACAAAATCAAAGGAAGTGCATAAAGTGAATATTGTAAAATGGCAGAATCCTATTTTAGAATTGGGAGAATGTTGAAGAATTCTAGAATTGGAAGAATGGCTTACTAGATAGATTTAAAAAAAAAAAAACAAAAAAACAAAAAAACTTGATATCCAAGAGTCCATGAAAGTTTCCAATAATTACCTAGGTAACAGATCATTTTGACATTTCTCCCCCCCTAGAATTTCTCTATGAGGAATGTTCCCCCAAATGAATATTCAAGAAAACAACAAAGTATCTAAGAATCAAGGGTAGAATCAGAGGCACCTTTTCATCTCAAGTGAAAGAACATAAAGAAAATCACTATTTCCACACACCACATAAAATATTCTCCATGGTTAGCACTGCTGTTATGGCTGCCACATATAATCTCAGTACTTGAAAGGTTCAAGCTTGGTCGGGATGCTGTGCTTGCTGGGCACCCGCTTGAATTACAGAACGAGAACCATCTCAAAAATCAATGATAAGAATCAAAAGAAAGAGTAATTACCTCTATAAGATGCTCCTGTCGATTGAATGGCAAGGGCTCAAGGGGATTTTCTGGAATTTTTATATCTTCATCTCCTGAAAACCATAGACCAGCCTACATACACAGACACACAAAAATTATAATGCATATCTATAACATATTCTGCAGAGATATTACAGTTTCTCCTAAAACCAAAGATTAAAACATTACTCTATTTTCTACCTAATGATCTCCAAAAGACTGTGTACATTGGAAAGTCTGAATGAAATACTAGATTTGCATTTGCATTTGTTTTAATGCCATCATTTTATTATGTTGATTTTCATATGTGATAAAGTACATGTTAGTGCCATCAAATGAGAATGTATTAAACAGAAAAAAGCCCCCAAATAGGGGTGCTAGCTCTGTTTTAGTGTTTGGAATGTGAAAGACACTTGGAAGTTACAACTGCAGCCTAAGCTCCTGATGGCTATGCTTTGAAGGGGTCTGTGTATTTGTTGGTGACAGAGTTGCCAGTTCTTATATCCTGGTCATTTCTTACTATCCCCATTTGGCAATTCTTCCACCATTTCTTCTTTCTTTCCATTTCCACTGCTACCACCTGGTTATACAGCCACACGACCTCTCCCATGCACCAGCCACTCAGCAAATTCAAAATTAGTCTTTTTGTTTGTTTCCCATTTCCCTCCAACTTGCTTCAGCATTTTTTTTTTATGTGACACTACTAAATTGCTGTGACCTTCAAGGTTGTCATATCATTCTCTGTTCAGATTCAGTGTCTGATCTTGGTCTTTAGATCATATTATCCTTTGTGTCTAAGGTGACTTCTACACTCTTTTTTTTACTCATAAAATTCAATATTTATTTCTACACCAGGTTTAGATTACACTACTGTACAGAGGCTTCTTTAATCTTTCCTTTACGTATCATCCTAACTGGATTATAGCAAAACCTTGGCACACCTTCGATTTCAGATGTGCTGGTAAGCACTTCACACACACACACACAGAGAGAGAGAGAGAGAGAGAGAGAGAGAGAGAGAGAGA
>NC_034600.1:56203703-56218969 GCF_900095145.1 Mus pahari
GTTGCCCACGTGGACTCAGGCCTATGCTTTTTTCCTTCTTTTCTTCCTTCCAGGGATTATAGCACTTTCAGTAATGGCAAAGGTAGCCCTGGGTTTCTGGCAGAAATGAAACATTGGATTTTTCTACAGAGACAAGGAGAGACTCCACAACTAACAGGAAAAAAAAATACTGTATCTGACAGGAAAATATACTTGGTGATATTATTAGCAAGCTACTCGGTGGAGAAGTCTCAATGGCCTTGAAGACATAGCAACCAAAATTATACAAAACAACTCAAGAATCTCATCCATAAAATTTTATCCACGTGAAATGTGAAGTCCACAGCTATGTAGTAATATGCTTAAGTTAGATGTAGCATTCAGTCAACTGAGTATCACCTCACTGGATTCATAGACTTTTCCCTTTAAAACATGAAACTGTTCTTTACATTCTTAAACTAAACGTGACCAAAACCTTGTAGACTATTCATTTTTCCTTAGAGAAGTTGGACCATGCTTATTTTTGTCCTTGAACATCTGAATGATTACACGTATGGTGACCATGAGTTCTCACAGGTAAACGATGAGTTAGCTGATGCTTCAAAAGTATACAGTTCTACATGCTGGATGTCTCTACATTATACAATTCCATAGTCTACAGATGACAGCTTGTGAGAGTCCTCTGGACCAGAAGGCAAAGGCAAAGACTTTATGGTCATTACTTAGCCATAGAATGGATTATGAACAACTTAGGAGTGGCAGTAATCAGCACACTTCTAAACGGCTGTTGTGGTTAACTTGCATTGGTCAAAGGGGAGGGACAGAACAACAGAAGACAGAGTAGCCATCTCCTTCTTCCCAGAAATCTCTATTTCAGCACCAAGGTTATGCTACATTACTGCTCTAATGTGATATGTTCAATAGATCATATAAAATCTTCTAGAAATGGGTTTTATTTTCCCCATTTATCTATCATCTATCTATCTATCTATCTATCTATCTATCTATCTATCTATCTATCTATCTATCTATCTATCTATCAACGATCAAGGGTTGGAAATCTGAAAAAGTCACGCAGTAAAGTCAGTGTCCTAGGGCATCTGGGAGTAGGAAGTGAAGGGAAATGATCAGCTATTCCCAGAACATAGACAGTGATCATGTAAGGACTTGAGTTCTCCTAAGTGCCTTTGGTCTATCATTCTGGGTGAAATTCGTGCTTTTGGTAAATCACTCTAGTTTGGGATTGGCATTTTTGGAAACATTTCCAGCAACATTTGTTCTTTTCTTTGTAAAAGATGTTCAATGTGATACCATGTGTCAATCAACAACTTTAAGGTTCATTCAGTTGTCCCCTTCTTAAACATCTTAAGCCATACAGAGCAGAACACAGCACACATTCTGTTCTGCTGCTCTCAGGTTCAAATGAAGTCATCATAGCAAATTGTAAGCAGTGGTAATATTCTTAATCTACTGTTTGACAAGTGCATACAACAGAGCTCAATTAGCCAAACTAGCATCCTGATCAGCCATAGAGAGTCTCATTAGGATCCAAGTGTTTCTTCATTTGTGTGTGAGCACAGGAAGCTCTAGGCTAACTAATCCAAAAGGATGTCAGCTACTAATTATAAACAAGGCAAGACAGGAAAATCTGTCAGCTTTCAGTGATGAAACACTTGGGAGATAAATCCCTACAGACCATCACCCTGATTCTAAGTCTGAGCCCTATTCTAAGTGATTCCTTCCTCTGTAGTTGTGGTGATGTGGAAGGTTGAATAAGACACATTCAGTCAGTAGAGATGAGACAAGTAATTTAGGCACCTCTGTCAGTTAAAGAATTATATCACTAATCCTAGCATTCAACTTCTGAAAAATATATATTAAATGTTCATATATCTGACTTGATGACTAAAATATCTATCTATCTATCTATCTATCTATCTATCTATCTATCTATCTATCTATCTATCTATCTATCTATTATCCTATTGCCCAATTAATTTCTATAATTATTTGGAATCTAGCATCTGTATTCAAAATTCCCAATCCTGCTCTACAACAGGCCCCCAGTGACACTCTGCCAACCATCTCCAGTGAGCAGGTATTATGTTCTGGGTTACCATCACTTTTCTTAGATGAGTTCCATCATGCATGTTTCAACATCCAGAACTGCCTGTGGATCTACTATACTACAATAGATAGACCATTTCTGCCTTGAATATTCATGGATATTTTAAGCTCATTCAGTTAAAACAAGTCCCACCATCCATTAACCCAATTCCAAAGGAGCAAAACAAAAATCCCACGGCCACCAAGTTCTTCATTACTGCCTTTCCTATTCCTTGGAGGTATAGGGTACCTGGCAGTGGATCATTTAAAGCCCTGCATGTGGTTTTAATATATAGCCATGGGAATAATTACTAGCTGAGAACTCGGGAGAAGAATAATGACAATTATGAGACTTTATTAGGGGCCCTTGGTTCTGCAGGCAATTTTTTATTTTAATGTATATTTTTTTCCTAATGCTTTCACTGGGTATGAAAGCCAAACTTCTGTCCTGGAATTCGATTCTGTCTGTGCTGCCTATGTATGAGCTTCTGAGGAGCACTTGAGTGGCCGGAGACACGATGTGTCAGCAGTGAGCTGGGGACTCATTAGGAGAAAGGATTCCGATATTACTGGTCTACCTGCTTATACTGTTCGAAGGTGATGGTGCCTGTCTGTGCTTCATCCAAGGCCTTGAACCTCTGCAGGGTGTCCAGAAGCTCGTCCTCCAGGGGCATGGGCCATGGCATGGCTGTGACCATCAAGAACTTCCTCCAGTCCACAAACTCTGTGTTGACTGTTAATAAAGATGTGATCTCCTGCAACTGGAAGAACACCAGGGTTATCACTGAGAAGTGTGGCCAACTAACTTGAAGCTCCTCCCACTAAGGCTGTCAGAGCTTGGTGCCAAGGGAAGAGGGATTTCGCCTTGGCAGCCAGAGCCCTTTCTGACTTGGGTTTACTTTCATTTTCTGTTCTAACATCGGAGCCACACCAGGCAATTGTTTTGACATTTGTGATTTTTGTGTACCGTGCTCATCCAATTGACTCAGGTCAGTTATTAACCTGGTGTCTTTTTAAACCAGTGGAAGGTTTAAAGTCTGGGGAAGTAACATACTGACAGGGTAGTGTGCTATAAACATTAAACTTCCTAGGGTGTTTACAATGAAAATATGATGAAAACCAAGCACTCTCAAAAATCAGCTACTGTTCCTTGTTAAGGTATTTGCAAACTGCTTGTAATTGGGTTGCATCTCCCAGTGTCTGAAATGTTTAAATGTTAGTCATCAACAGTATGGCTTACTTGCGACTTTATTCACTCATTTAAATGTCATTGGTTTCTTGCTAGTGTCTCAAACTGTGTGCAAGGACTGGTTGCCTTAGAACTATTGACTCATCAAGTAAGACCTGCATTAAGGCCATTTAGATACCAGACAGAACAGAAACTTACATCCGGTTGGGTGAGGTGCATCCAACTGCTAGGGAAGTTATTTGTTCCAAGGTTTAGAGTAACCAAATCAAGCAGAATGTCACTGAAGGCTTTATTTCCTATTATGCCTACAACACAGAGAAACATTTATTTATTTATTTATTTATTTATTTATTTATTTATTTATTGCCATTTTTTTACTGGCATTACAGTTTATTCTGCTAAAACAGAAATAATGTCTAGTAACTCTCTTAATTACTTAGCCCTGTGTTCCGTAGAGAGAAAGAAACTACCTTAAAAACATAAAATAGAATAAAATAAAATAAAATAAAAATTCTTGATGTTCTTCTTGTTATGTCTGTAAAAATGTCCTCTTTGGTCCGGGGGTGGGGGGTGGGGGGTGGACCTAACAGTCATTTCTGATTGAGCAAATATTGAAGTTGCATAATTCTTAGGTTAAAATCATTCTGGCAACATGGTAGTGGTGGTGCACACCTTTAATCTCAGTACTCAGGAGTCAGAGTCGGGAGGATCTCTGAGTTTGAGGCCAGCCTGGTCCACAGGGTGAGTTCCAGGACAGCCAAGACTTTTACACTGAGAAACCTTGTCCTGAAAAAACAAATAATAATAATAATAATAATAATAATAATAATAATAATAATAATGATAATTTTAAAAAAGACAACAAAAACTTTCTTTGATATTTGTTTCAAACAAGTTAAAAAATTTAAAAGCACCACTAAGTTTTATTGTATCCAATGGGACACATGAGTAAAGCATTTCATATTTCAGTTCCAGACATGCAAGATGTCAGCCATAACAAAGGCAGCACCTGCCCCTAGTCTGTCCTCCTGTTAGTGATGGCTTGTTTGTGTAACTGCAGGGAGATTTGGATGACCAAGTCAATGACATCGACGGTGACAGTTAACCATAAAATGGCACTGTATTTCCCTCTGCCTTGCTAGAGTTTAACATATCTAAGACACACACCTACTTAGATTCTTATTCCAAATTGCATGCACATGCACTAGAAATAAAGAAACAAAACTAAAAACAACTTAAAAAAAAAAAAAACAATGAACAAACAAAAACCCAGCAGTGGTACCTTTCAGAATTATGGGAGACCAGTTATATATATCCAGGTATCTGGGAGGTGCGTCGTAGAGAGTCATTCTTTTTCGAAGTTGTTCTTTTAATTAGGCACAGCATTCTACAGTTTGCAGTTACATCTGAGTTTTCCCTGTGTCTGAGAGTCCACATGAACCTGACTGTTGAATCTAATCTCTAGAGAAATGCAGCTCTCCCTTTAAAAATGTCAGTGGTTCAAACCAAGTAGCAAGTGTTCGTTCACCCTTATTCTTTTGATATAATTAACCATCCAAAGGTAATTCCGTGATGAATTTTATGTTGTTTTAAATTTACTGAAGTATTTGGTATTAGTGAGGGGGGAACAATTTCGTGGGTAAAAAATGTCCCTGTAAATAAAGGTTTAAATAATGCCACACTGGGTTTCAGATGTTAGAAGTAAATCAGCTATTTTATTCAAGATGGGATCACAAACAAAAGCTATTAAAACTGCAAAGAGTAACAAAGCACTTACAAATTGAGATATTTGTAAGGTATATTCTCCTTGTCTCTAATGGCTACATTAGGAAGCAAACTGATGCAAAATGGTACTTTCAGTTTACCTAGGAATTATTTATATGGTCACCTTAGTGCGAAATGGGAGAAACATTTTAATGTTTGACCTTGTTATTCAGTGTCCAAGGCACTGTTAGCTACTCACTGCAAGTAGAATTATGAGTTGTCCAGGAACAAGCGTTGGTTGTATGGCAACTCTAGCTAATTATTACCATCAGCGTGCTCACCCTTAGAGAAAACACACAGAAAGCTGGCATTGAAATAGTGCCCAGAGCAACAGCTTCCACTGAAGTATTGAAGCAAAAGCATTAAGCACGGAAGCAGGTTTAGAGAATTACAGGAAAATGAGCCTGTTTTTTTTTTTTTTTCTTCTTCTTCTTCTTTTTGCTTTGTGTCTCTTTGTATGTTTGGAAAACACCAAATGTCTTTTGTGTTTGAGGCAAAGACGGGCTGCGACTTTAACTTTTTTTTTTTTTTTTTTGAGTTATTGATTTTTGCTGTGATGAGTAACAAAGTCAACACAAGTCGCACTGCTCATCACTTTCATCTTGGCTTTCTGAGTGCGATGAGCTGTCAAGATTAGGTCCCCTGTGAGCCACCGGCAATTGCGTCTGCGTATTCCATAAATGGATAGCTTTCCTAGGGTCAAAACTGCTAATGTCTGGAGAGTTTAGCTGAATGGTTAGGATGTCTGTCATGGTTTCAGGCTTGATTTTCTCATCCATGCGTTTCCACCGACTACACCCACGTTCTGGCTCTGCTGAACTTGCAGGGAGGGACAGCACCAAGTCAACAAGCGTCAGGACACTTGGATATTTATGGGAATAAACGGAGTTTACAAAATCCCAGGTCAGCTTTCGAATGTTCTGAAATCTAGCAGGGAAGATGAAGGACATGAAAGATTGAGAGACCTAACTTGTATGCAGGTGCAGATGCATGTCAGTCAATTCAGTTTGCTTTCATACTGACCTGCCATATAATTCTAATTTTAACATGCTCCATTCGCTTTCTACCTCATCCGTTTTCACATTGGCAGCTTCGAGAACTGGTTCATAATGTGAAATAAGGGTGGATATCTCTTTGACTCCAAATTCTGTAACCCATACACATAAACAAAGATGTCACACAGCTAAAATAAATTCACGGCAATCAAAAGGCACTGGCTTATTGGCGCCTATGGGTTACCTTGATTTATCTTTGTAGGCCACAGTCTAAAGCTTCCAATCACAGTTGCTCTCACCACATCAAGGCTGGCATCTCTAAAACAGCCTCGCAATCTCTCGATAAGATGTGTTAAAACCACCTTTCTCACGGAAGAAATGTTTGCCTTCCCCCTAAGGCAGTTACCGTGAAAGAGTGTGGCTGAATCCACCCTGCGTTCTCTGGGCCCTGGTCTGGGAGAAGATCACCCAAGGAAAGAGTTACACGAAGGCATACCTGGTACACGATTCCCCAAGTGAGATCATCTACCTCGACAGACCCTTAGAAGTCCTCAACCTGTCACCTTGATTGATAGATCTGAAGCATTTCCAGGGTTGACTCCAGGGAAGCAAACACATCTGCAATTGAAGAATTTCTGTTCCTACTGGCGTGGGACAGAAGGCTAAGGATACTAATGATGTCTATCAAGAAATGAGCAAATCTGATGATGTCCGCCTGGAGAGCGAGATCTAGAAGTCTGTTGGCTTTCTGTTCACTGGTATCATTTTGGCCTTTACCTACCTGTAACACAAGTTGGGAATGATATGGTAGGTAGTTCTCTGTGTCAAAAAAAAATCTTCAAAAGAATTCAGTAAAAAAAAATTTTTTTTTCTTGACATTCTGGAAAACATACTTCAAAATTACTTACTGAGTGCAGTTGCTGAACAATTGCTGGGTATCCCTTGAGAAAGTTCTGGAGGGATGCTTGTAGTCCACCAAGCCACCGTCTCCCTCCTATTTGAGAAGGCATCACAGGTTGGAGGTGGAGGCCCCTGAAGGCAGTTATCAGAGAACTCTTGAGGAGAGGAGAGTTGTGATAGAAATGGTAAAGATTGGTGAGGAGTGCCTCAAGGTCATTGTAGAGAGGGACACTCTGGAACATCGATTTGTAGGACAGTTCTAGATGATGTGCGAAGCAATACATACTTTGTACACATGGCTGTATTTCTCTCAAAAGCAGAGCCACTCTGTTCTCCCCTTCTATTCCAGGGGAATCATCGCTTCCAAAACCAACCAACTTCTTCGCCCAGTCTTGGCTCGAGAGCTTAAGATGAAGACTTGTCTCTAGAGTTTTCTCAATAGCATTTTTTATCGTCAAAGGGTCCTTTGGTTCTACTGGCTGTAATCCAACAATCTGACATTGCACTTTTCCTGCCTGTGCAAATTGAACATAGACCATTTTGGCTTCCTTGCCTAGACCGTCTACAATTCCATTGGTGATGACAGAGAAAAAGTTACTCTTTTCTAGGTTTTCTCTTAGATTTTTCCTCTCCACTTCAGCAATGAAATATGTAAATGTTCTTGCTGATTTGTTAGTTCTGAAGACTGGGCCAATATCAACGCCCTTCATATCATCCAATTTACACATCCAGATAAAATCTTTGAGGGGATGTCCGGTCTTGACTAGGGCATGGCATGATCTAAATAAGTTCTCCACTCTTGCAAGGGTCACTTTGCTCATGGTCCTTACAGTCAGCTCAGTGGCAGCTCTGTTCACTGGAGAACCACTAGTTGCTTCCATCAGTGATGCCTTGGCATGGGCTTCACTGAGGTGATGCGCACTGAGAAATTCAGCCCTGAAGTTGTCCGTGCCATAGAGAAAACTTACTGTACTTCCCCCTGATGTTACTCCGTGCTTACGACACAGGACACAGAACATAAGGTTTAATAGCTCATCATATACAAGCCAAGGGTATTTTTTTAGCCAAATTTTCAAGAACTGGTGATTTCTTTCTGGTAGGAAGGAGTCAACTTTTCGTGACTTTTTCTGCTTTTTGGTGACTGGAATCACAGCATCTGGAGAGTCTTTGCCTTTAAAGAAAATTCTACATGGTTATTTAAGAACTCCTCTTGTCCTGTCTCCACCCATCTACATCTGTCTCTTAACTACATGTATTCTTCTCATGTAATATATATGTGCACAATATTATATATTAATATGTATGGTATATAATATGATATATATCATATCTATGATAATACACACACACACATATATATATATATGTATATATATATATATATATATATATATATACATATATATATACATATATATATATATATATATATATATATATAAAGTGCAATTGGTGTGGTCCATATTCACATGAGTATAGGGCTAATCATTTTTGCATAAGCGACCTACCTATCAGGGGGCTTGTTCTAAAGAATACAGGCTTCAATTTTCAGTAGCCACAGTTGAGCTGTAGCTCCTCAGCTGGGTTAGGGGAGCCTTTTGAGCCTTTCTCACATCTAGGCTGTGGTATTGGCTGGTGGTATTGTCTTCTACAGGTTGTGTTTAGACAATCATACCATTGAGAGTTGATGGCTTCAACTTCCCTGTCATATCCAGAAAACACTATCTCACAGCAGTTCTCTCTGTCCTCTGACTCTCCCAATATGCTTGCCTTTTCCCCCATGCTCAGCAACAATCCATTTTGATGTTGGAATCATGGAAGCAACTTGAATAAACATCCAGAGAACTAGAGAACCCATCTTACCAGTGACTTACCATGAATGAACAGATCAGAAGTGGAGTATGTTTTTGAAATTATAAAAGTTGCTAGTTTTGTGTAGTCTTTGTTTTTGCCCTACACTGGATTTATTTTTTTACATGTTGATGGACTTATCTACATCAACTTTGACTGGATGGGCATTGTCAGACAGTTCTTTTTCAGTTCTATTTCTAGTCAAATAATTGTTACATGGTTTTGGGCAACTTGTTTAATCTCTCTATGACTCACCTCTTCCTTTGTAACATTAAATTAATGTGCTTTATAAAATTATGATGAGGATTAAAGTTAGTAATATATTTTAAAAATTTAAATGAAAACAAAAAATAATTTAAAAGATGAGTAGATATCTAGGAAATACAGTTTAAAGTGATACGCATGCTAAATTGTCTTTGTTTGTTCACTAAACAATTTGGACATGTATCCAATATCACACTTCCCCAGAAATATAAACAATTTTCATGTGTTAATTCAAGAAATGAGATTAAAAACACGCCATTAATTATGGAACACATATATATGTTGTATTGAACCACTTTTCACAATGGAATAACCTATAGTTTAAATACCAATCTGTGTAAAATATGGTCTCAACAATAGTAGTGAGTAAAAGAAGCCATATCAAATGTTGATTTTTTTCATGTTGAATTATTTCATGTATTTATGTGAGAACATATTACACATGAGACTTTATAAAGTCAATAACTGCTGTTAGACTAGTCATTCCTCACCTGAAGGGAGAAGGTGAAGTCAGTGACTTGTGAGCACAAAAAACTGAGTGATCTGCCCTTCCTACACTGCTGTGATCAGTTCACATCAACTATTTGTCCCTTTACAAAGTATGCACTTCTGAATGTACATCAGGCTGCAATTAGATTTTTACAAGTTAGGTATTTGGCAAAGGAAAAAAAATGAATAATATAAAAAAGACCTATGCTCCACAAATAGCAAAAATAAATATGATTATGGAAGTAATATTTCAGGGAGTATAAATCAACGGTGGGCCAGGGCAAAGAAGATTATAAACCCAGGGTAATCTATGGGTTTAGGTGAGATGAACGAAACCCCAGGGTGGACACTGTCAGCATTTATAGCCTGACTCCTAGAGATGGTAAAGAATGTTGTGCTGTGACCCCTGACATGCAGAAAATGGAATGGATATTACATTTTTCTTCTCTTTGAAGCAAAAAACAAAACAAAAAAAAACAAAAAACAAAAAACAAACAAACAAGCAAACAAAAAACCAATGGCAATGAACGTTACCTCAGCTGATGAGACAACAGCATGTTTAGCATACATCTAAAAATAAACACATGGAATTCATATTCATTTCCAGTGGAGTTTTTTTTTTTCATGATATGGTCAAAGTCAGACCATAACTAACTTTGAATCATCAAAACCCTCACGTCTCATAGACAGCTCTGAACCTTCTATCGAAGTGACAGCAGTTATCCATGTATGGGTCAGCTCTCCAGCTGAGTATGTTGGGGGTGGGGTATTCCTCCGATAAAGACCCACCATCTATTTTCCTGCAATTCACACAACTGGAGAAGGAAATGCAGGCCAGTCTGCTGACCATTCCTTCAATCTCCATCCTCCTCTATGCTTTTTTATAAATTTTAAAAGTGTGTTCTCTTAAATTTCAATACCCTCTGTACCCTTGTCACCAAATCACTCCATACTTCTTTAGATTTGCTGATACATTTTTTTTCTGGTCCAGCCTTGATCACTGTATAACAATTCTCCTTTAATTTGAACTCATGGGCCCTTTCCTAAATTTCCACTGCTCAATATTAACACTTTTCAAACCGTACTCTAAAGTCCTCCACAGAAAACTATTTTCTTTCAATTATTCTTTTAAACTTTTTATCTATTACTTACTTTCCTTCTTCTCTGACAATTCTTGTGGTGGTTTGAATGAAAATGGCCCTATAATCTCATATATGTGAATGCTTAGCCATCAGGCAGTAGCCCGACCTGAGAAGGATTAAGAGGTGTAGCCTTATCAGAGGAAGTGTGTCACTTTGGGGGGAGGTATGCTTTGCGGTTTCAAAAGCCCTAGTCAACCCCAGTGTCCCTCTCTTCCTTATGCCTATGGGTCCAGATGTAAAACTCTTAGCTACTTCTCTAGCATTGTGCCTGCCTGCATGCTGCCATGTTCCCTGCCATGATGCTATTGAACTAAATCTCCAAAAACTGTAAGCCAGCCCCAATTAAATGCTTTCTACTGTAGATGTTGCCATTGTCATGGTGTCCACTTACAGCAATAGAACAGTGAGCAAGATGTCTCTCTCGTGCTTCATCACTGTCTGATAATGATACTACTTTATTATATTCAGAGAAAAAATTTATATCTGGATATAGTTTTATTCCAATGTTTCTAGGGTTCAAATGCTGATCAACTAAATGTCATATGCTATTTAATTTTAAATTCTTAGCTGGAATGTAATTTTGGACTTTGAGTATATATGGAAGAATGTATTATAATATTCACCATGAATACTGAGATCCCTTTTGAAAGGAATTGTGAAAGCTTTATAAGTTTCAAGAGTCTACTTCCACCTACTGAAATGCTTCCAAATGCTGTTTGTAAGGCTACTAATTGGACTGTTTCCGATCAGTCATCATTCTGAAGGTTTAACTTAAAGCATGCATTATTTTAGAATTGTACACACATCTTTATATAAAAAATATAGCATGGACAAAATGTGCATTTATATCAGTTCAAAAATGAAATATGTGGTAAAAGGGACAATAGGGACTCGGAAGATGGCACTTAGCCTAAAGACCTGGATTCAGTCCCTGGTGTGTACAAGGTGGCTCACAACTGCTTCTGACCCTAGTTCCAGGACATCTGATACCTGTCTCTAGTCTCCTCAAGCACTTGTTATGCACATGGTATATGTACACATTCACGCAGTCACTCATGTGTACACATAAAATAAAATAGAAATTTAAAGGGTATTATAAAATCCTTTCAGGGGAAAGAAGATCAAGTCTGCTTTGCTAGAAGGTAACAGGATTTGTGAATTGCCTTTTGACAAAGTTGGAATTTTTGGTATCTGTTGTCACCCACATTAATCTTATCCAAATACTACCAAAGTAAATCTATCCATAGACACATTGTTTGTTTCTACACATTGGAGGTATAATAACTTCCCAAGCTATTTGATGTGTTTACACATGTCAGTGCATATGTTCACCCAAGGAAACACATGTGCACCTTGCCATCCATTGGCCACAGCAAGGAAGCTTTATAGACTATAGAGTGACTTATCACTGGTTAACAATGATTTTTTTCTATGGATTTCTTAAAATATTGTGACTAATTTTCAAAAAGTGAGACTGTATTTATATTAAAGTCCACTGACTAGCTCTAGGGAAAAGAGATGATTTTCCAATAATGAGGACACTTGGAGAAATAAAATAAACCTATTTATAAGGGACAACTTAATTCATACATAAGATTAACAAACCTTAAACTAGCAGAGTCCAAAATGAACATGGCCACAGACACATGCCTTAATTGCTTTGTGACTGAGTGTACAGCCCTGATGATTATAGATTATGATTCTATACACATCGTTTTGAATTAAATAGGGCAACAATTGGTGGGATGGCAGAAGGCATAGAATTGGTAATGATAAAATGGGAGCGGATTCAATAATTTGTATGAGGAAAATAAATTATGCTCATGTGAGCAAGTTAATTAGGAAGTAACTACCAGTACCTCATTTGGTTCTACTCAAGATCTATGAAGCAATGAGAGAAAAGGAAGTTCTAAGATGGATTCCCTTACTTTTTAGTATGCCCTCACTGGCCAGACAGAAACACAAACTTGAGATCCCTAATGCATCTCTACTTAGAAGTGTAAAGATTATTTTCCAGTTGTCAGATGGAGTCAAATTTACCAATATGCCTCCAAGAGAGGAGGAAGACAGAGGAGTCACCAGGGCTGGCCACTGCCACACTGCTTGCTACACTGCTGGGTTGTCAATGTGACTCTTCTCCTTGCTTAACTCAGATAATATTGTACCAAGCAAATACACAGCAAACAACTTTGGTAGAACAGAGCAATGTTTCCTTGTAGTGCCCTGCATTCCAACAGAACTCAGTTGTCTTCTTGCCAAGTGACGTCCACTGTTGGCAATTTTAATTATCTTTATAACCAATCAGCAGCAATTCCTTTCTTACCTTTAGGTGCCATGTCTAAGAACTGATCTCGAAGATTATCAAGCTGTTCGATTGTTAGGGTGCCATTTTCTTCCTTTTCTACAGGTGGTGGGCGGGTTGGTGGAGGAGGATCTGGGAAGACTTTTATATCTCCGTTGATATAGAAGTCTTCTTGGTTTAAGTAAATCTCATTTTGAATTTTTGTAGCTGTTTCAATGTGGTAGCGAGCTACTTCGGTCAATTTCTGTATACTGGAAATAGAAAAATGAACAAGGTCATCTCCATTGAAGATATTATTAGATTAATAGTTAATAACACACACAAACGCTAACACATTACAGGGTAAGTTTGATTCTATAGGCATTTAAAACTTTTAAAGGGAGGGTACAAAGTTATGAAGATAAAAAAACAAAAATACTCTCAGATTTAGAAGGTAATATAGTTCAGTTTTATGCAAAGCTGACAAGAAGAAAGCCTATTAAATTAAATTAAATTTTAAGTGAATCAAATTTTGTTATTTACTTCTAGAGAAAGCAAAAATTATTTTGCTCTAGCTTATGTCAAAGGATTTAATGTTACCGAAGACACACCTGGCAGAGTATTGGCTTCTAATATACAACATCCAAAGCTGGATCATGTGTCTGTGAGCATCTACATTTAAGGGCTATGATGGCTAGAGGAAGTAGCAGTGGGTCCTAGGGTTTCATCTAGAGCATGTGCTTGACATGGTCCCATGGTAAGACGGGTGGCTGTGAGTGGTTTATCCTTGAAATTAAGCCACTGACATTTACTCCCTCTTCTAAGATGATTTTCAGTACAGTACACAGGTCATGGATACACACACACACACACACACACACACACACACACACACACACACATTTGCGTAAGAGTTAATGGCCTAACTGTAGGCAATTTTAAAGGTATCTTAGGTATTAGACATAAATAAGTGTAAACTGAAGAAAAACTCTTGTCTGGGTCTGATGAGGAAGACTGAACATCATGAGGAAACGCATGCTTATTCTCCCTTTATACGATGAGCAACAGATATTGGTACGCTGAGGCTTTCAGGGGTATTATCAGTTCCTGTCCTTGAAACGGTGCTCTTGGATTCAACTCCTCAGTGCTCTTTGTGAATTCCCATATAGCGTTTGCTAATTAGTTTGTGGTTTGGAATGTTCTTGTACCTTGGAACCTGAGTCTGTGTGAATGAAGGGTCTCTCCACAGACTGAGACTTGAGCAGAACCAGAATATCAAATGACTGGGCACCACCTAGTGGAAGGTTACTGCGAGTAATTTCCATAAAGAAGAAAGGTCAGGAAAATAGATTTGGAGTTCAAGGGGCCTTGACAGTAACCCCCAACCCCTCACTAGAAGTCACTTTTTAACTTCCTGTTGTGTGACTTCTTGCAGCCAGGGTACAACACGTTATAGATTCAGAAAGTAGAGACGGATACAACATAAATGCGAGAACTCTGCGTATGTCACACAGAATTAACATCCATCTGTGCTTCACAGACAGACACAAGGAAGGAACCCATAAATCCTAAGAACTCAGATGAAACCCTTTCATTTATAAGTGGCAGGCAGAGACTGGGGCTACGAGCTACTTGCAATTGACTTGGCTGTCCAGCGACAGTATTTGTTTATACACAGTGGTAGCAAGTTTACCAGATGGAAGTGGATGTTTGGATTTTTTTAAAAATACTTTCTATTGTGGAACGACAGCAGTAAACAACTGGGCTGAAGATTCTTAACAGTAAATCTTTCAAGATGAGACCAGAGAAAGCCAGACAAAAAGACTGTTTACAGATAGTAATTATTGCTTCCGTGAACATTTAGAATGTGATGCCCATTCTCAAACAGCTACCAGACTCTTGGCAAATGCTTGCAATCTACCCTATAATATACGTATGGAGGAATCTAGTTCAAGCTGAACCTGGTGGACTAGCCTAGCTGGAGTCCTTTTTGTAGATAAAGCTGATGAGCACTGAGCAATTAGATCTAGTACTCATTAGTGGATAATTTGGAAATCTCCTGGATTAAAATTACATGTAATATTACCATGTAGACTGAACTCCCACAGTGAAAATGATATTGTGACAGAGCCCACTGACAGGCAGGTTACTGCAGAAAAATACTCCACACAAATGTGATGGTGGCATTCATTTTGAGTGTTTATAACAGGTGCAGTGGGGTGGCGGGGGGCAGAGATATAGACGCAGAGATACACACAGACACATGTGTCTGTACGTGTGTGTGTGTGTGTGTGTGTGTGTGTGTG
>NC_034600.1:56219996-56221441 GCF_900095145.1 Mus pahari
TCCTTGGGTACTTTCTCTAGCTCCTCCATTGGGGGCCCTGTGTTCCATCCAATAGCTGGCTGTGAGCTTCCACTTCTGTGTTTGCCAGGCACTGGCATAGCCTCACAAGAGGCCGCAATATCAGGGTCCCTTCAGCAGAATCTTGTTGGCGTGAGCATTAGTATCTAGGTTTGGTGGCTGATGATGGGATGGCCTTTCTTATGCACACTATAGCTTGAACTATGCTTTCTCTCACTTCTGTTCCCCATTTCAATTCCAAATCTCCTCCCTTCCCAGCAGCACTCTGAGGCACCTGAGTCATCTGTCTTCCTACAGTTTGCCAGGGCAATGACGCTTCTGCCCAGGATTCATTACCACTCAGCTTCCACGGGGAAGGGACCTTATCTTTGTTGAGGAGGGGTCTATTGGGCAATCCATGATCAGGATTTTAACTCCTCAAGTCTACTCCCTCCTGGCTTCTCCCCTGAATAGGTTTTATATCTTCTTTGCTTTGGCACACATCTCTGCTCTCTATTCCTGCCCCTGGCTTGTCTCCTGAGCACATTTTTCCATACTTTTCTGGTTCAGGCCACATTAGTTCTGAGAAGGCTTTCTTAATGCCTCCCCACCTTGTCCCATAAGCATATTTACGCCATCACAGAGAATTACAAGTGACTGCTTTCATCTCTCTTCGTTTAGCTTTATTACTGTTTTGGTTTGCTTTTATAAAGCTTGTGCATAAGCATGTGAATCTCCAGCCACCATCACAGGATGAAGCCTGCAGTGAAAAACTTGATAACTTTTGTAGCATGAGGAATTAAAATTTATCTCATTGAGGATTTTTTTCATGTGAATTCAAAGATGAGGCTTGCTGGAAAACCCTGGAATCAGATGTGAACATAGACAGTGAAGAGAGAAACATGTGTTCTCCTCTCCAGATCCCCCACAGATCCCTGGCTTCAGGTCACTTCTGATGTTTTTTGCTCGATTAAGGGAATGGTTGGTGGTGGGTAGAGGGGTGAGAAGGGAGAGAAAAGGAGAGAAGCAAGACTACACCAAGTACACCAGGTACCCTCCACCCCACCAAGGACAGGCCCATTGACATGGGCCTATATACAATCTTGGCACATCTCAAGCTGGACTAGAGGAGGGCTGCTGATGAAGAGACAGAAACTTGTTTTCATCGTTTTTGAGGAACCTACTTCTTGTCTGCCAAGAAGAAACACTTCCCAATTGATGTTTACCATGTACCAAAGGCACAGGTTGCAAGCCCCCTCCCCCACCAGCTTAAACTTCCAGGATGGTCCAACTCGCTTTCTTTTTAGCCCTGCTTCTGCCCTGGCCCTTGATAGTCTGACTTTGTCTTCTCTTGGACGCTTTGGGCATCCTCCCAAAGCCTTTGGCTACTCTTTTCTTTTTTTCTTTTCTTTATTTACATTTCAAACGCTATCCTGAAAGTTCCCTAT
>NC_034600.1:56221576-56231890 GCF_900095145.1 Mus pahari
CTTCTGCTACATATGCAGCTAGAGACACGAGCTCGGGGGGTACTGGTTAGTTCATATTGTTGTTGCACCTACAGGGTTGCAGCCCCCTTCAGCTCCTTGGGTACTTTCTCTAGCTCTCTCATATAGCTAATGAAAATCATCTTCTCCAGCATGAATCCTTTGTTTTGGTGGCTTTTCTGTGCCCTTGCTTACATTATGGTTCGGTAAGTGAGGATATTGGCAATGATTCCTTTTCCATACACTATCTTTGGTCTATTCCTAATATTCCAAATTCCATATTGATTTATACTAAACAGTCTCTCTGGGAGAATGTCGGAGAACAGGTCTTGCAGTCGTGTGAGTACTGAGAGGAAAGCCTTTACATTGTGGAAAAAGAGAATGTGAAAGTTGATTGGCCCTTGTTCCCAGAAGTTCATGCTCAGAACTTACTGGCTTTGGCCAGGACTTCTTTTGGTTTACTTTTGAATATGATTTTTTTTTGCCTGCATAATATATTTTCACATGACTTTTGTGCCTGGTTCCAGCAGAGATCAGAAGAAGGCACTGTATCCAGTGGAAACTGGACTTATAGATGGTTCTGAACCACCATGTAGGTGCTAAGAATTGAAAGTGAATTCTCTGGAAGAAAAACAGTCAGTGTTCTTAACCACTGAACTGTCTCTCCAGCCCAAGGACTTATTTTTTTGTTAACAAGAGGCGTAACTTTTTCTTTTGTGATATTAAATCATTTGTATTAGACAGCTTCTACCTAACCTGGGCAATCATACCAATTTGCAATCTATTTTTCTTTCTAGTCTTTGAAATTTGAATTACAGCTTTTGCTTTCTTTTTCTTCTTTTCTAAAGCTTCCTGATAGCCTGCAGATAATTTAAATGAGATTACTTAGGGAACCAGGCACAGTACTGCATTCCTGTATTCTTTGCACTCAAGAGACAAATACAGGAGAATTGTTAATTCAAGAACAGAGAGAGCTACATAACAAGTTTGAAGCTAGACTGGGCTATGTTAGACCTTGTCTCAATCAATCAAACAATCAGTCATTCAGTCAATCAAGCAATCAATCAATTAATCAATGTAATTAAGCTTATTTAAATCCAGACTCATCTGACTCATACAACAGCATAGTAGCCAAAGCTGGTTTTATGAACAAAATAAAAACTATCTGAATGGTGCCTGTTCTGCTTGAGTTCTGAGACTCAGTCTGAGGCTACTGATGAGACCCGTGTGGGTTTCTCGGCTCCGCTGAAAGCATGATCTTAGTCTATTCCTCCTCCTACCTTCTGTCTGCAGGGCCGCAAGATGCTCTTCCTTTATCCTGAGCCTCAGTTCATTCCTCTTTTCCATTTCAGCTATTTCCTCAGGTGTGACTGTGACTGGACTGACTTCTGCCACTGGGGATGATTTACCTGAAACATAACTGAGGCGTGGTGAGTAAATGACCAACATATGAGTTCATGGACATGGTTCTCAGAAGACATGGCTATGTGGCAAAATCCATACAACCAGAAACTGCTGGGGATTTTGAAACAAGGAACTATGGGCTCCTTGGGGTGGGCAACAAAAGATTTAGTATCTTTCACTGAGAATTTTGTGAACTTTCTGAGCAGCATTCATAACAAAATATGGTGTGTTACATCATAAGAAAAGAACAAGGTGTAGGGCATGTGCAGAAATGATTACAGGAAATAAAAAAGCAATAAAATCAGGGTTTGAAGACAAAAAAAAAAAAAAAAAAGAGTAGAGTTTCATCATACTCTAGTTGTCAGTAGATATTAGCCCCTTGTAGAATTACCACTTCCTAAGGAATTCCTTAAATTTGAAATTGGTTCTTAGCTTTTCTGTTTGTTTTTGTTTTCTCAAGAAAAGACCAATAAATAACTTCAAAAAGACATGGGTTAAATGTAGCAATGCTCAAGAATATGCATCTGAATTAATTACCCTTTAATTTGTGCCTACCTACAAGTAGTTCAATGACTACATAAACTGATTGAAACTTAAGAGTCTGTGGACATTTGTTGAGAATCTACCCAAGGCAATATGATTCTATTTCAGTTTGTGAATTTCTACCCAGTTCAGTAATTATTCTCGAGGGTAGGGTCACAAGGGCCTTAAATAATTTGGAGGGAAAAGAAGTAGAGTAAGGAACTGTGAGGGGATCAGTATATTTGCTGTACTAAAAGGTGAATGCATAGATTGCAAATAAAGGAGAAATTTAGCCTCTGCATTTGTTTTTCATTGAATAATTAAAGACTGGGCTTGGCCACGTAACTCCATTAAACAAATCTTCCCTTTAAATGCTGACATGTTTACATGAGATAGACTAAAGTGGCATGCACTTTAGCAAAGTATCTCTCCTTCCCTTTGCTTCTAGGGTCACCACTACCCCTTCACTGCTTCTCCCTCCCCCATCATATGCTTTTGGGTTCATCATAGACTGCTTCCCCACAGTGAGTGCGTAATAAACATGCAGTGGAAATCTGTCACTGAAGAGATTTTCCTCATGTGCTTTCTACCTTTTCTTTCTTGCTTTGAATTATATATATCACATAGAAACATTGAGAGGAAAAAGGTAACATTCAGTGCTGTTGCTTAAGCTCAGTGGGAGGTTGTATCTCTGCCTGTTTCCTTTGTTGTTATCCCTTCATGACTCTGAGGCAAAGATTCAGGTAGGCATGTTCCAGTAGAGAACAATTTGCTTAGATTCGAGTGCCCCTGAGACCTGTAAACACAGAGCTTTTAACTTCTGCAGCAGGTATTAGCCCCTCTGCACAGACATCCCAGGATATGCATCTTAATAAGGTTAAAGCTGTCTTTAATACAACTGCTGGTTACATCTGCATTTTGCTAAAATGAGTTAGGTCATGCTGATAGGTAATGTGGTTTGCCAACTACAACCACAGCCCATAGACACTTGGGTCTATAGTTTAAAACAATTACTAGCATTCAAGTGGCTTAGAGGCTAACCTGCCTCATTAATGGCTTATTTTCTACCAAGAAGAGGTTTAAAGTGACCCGTAGACCAGATCCTAGTGCTGTGAATACCTTTTCCTTTCTTGTCTGTCTTTTTCTTCTTGGGTGCTTCTTTCTCCTTCTTGGCTTTTTTATTTGCACCAGATTGAGGAGACTTTTCTTTGGAATCTAGTCGGGGTGGTTCTTTTTCTTCCTCTGTGAGCCTTTGGTGAACTTCAGCAGCCACCTGTATGGTAGCAGTATTTTCAGTTAGGATGGCGTTCGGCAAATATGATGATCACTTAGATTTAGTCACTCAGATTCCACTAGAGCTTCATTCCACTGTAAACATGATACCCATCTCTCACCCTTCAAGGAACACACAGTTCTATGATTAGGTGACCCAGTCCCCAAGTGCTATCCCCTGCTGTCTGAAAGAAGGCTCTTATCTCCCTAATCCATGATTTCACAGGTTCATTTAGTTTTATCTCCACTGATAAATTAGCCTCTCCATCTTAGACTTGAAAGCCATCATATAGTAAAAACAAACGTGATTCAATCTTGTTTATGATTAAATCTGTTTCTCAAGGACTGAGCTATGCCCAACCTGTAACCTTAACTACAAATGCTTCTGTACTGCCTATTACAGGAAATGGGGACCATGTCTTTGTTTTAAAAGGGCATTATTACTACCTTGCTATGACTACCATTTTATGACTTCTTTGTTATGACTGACTGCCTTGTTATGACTACCCTGCTACTACCTTGCTATGACCATCGTGTTATTAATTTGCTATGACTGCCTTGTTCCTACCTTGTTATGACCACCTTGTTACTACATAGTTATTACCATCTTGTTATGACCACCTTGTTACTACCTTGTTATTACCATCTTATTATGATCACCTTGTTACTACCTTGTTATGACCACCTTGTATGACCTCATTATGACCACTTTGTTTCAGGAGGATGCTATGACCAAGTTGTTGTGCTTATGCTCTGCTACTCTAATCCTGCCTATTTGCCTGCCAAATCCCCTATTTGGAAAGTGCCTACTTCTGAACTATAAAAATCCTTATGTTCCACATGCCTGAAGCTGATCTTCTGAACCCCATCGTAGAGAGAGACAGCTCATGTGTACAAACAAAAGTGCTTGCTTTAATTAAGTTGGCTATGACTTGGGTTCATGGTCTTTCTCCTCACATCTGTCAGATTAACTACCTCTATAAACACAGCATTGGATTTTCTTCTAAATTTCTGTTATCTCTTGCCTCTAGGACAGGCTCTTTCCTCCCCATATATCAATTTATGTTACAGTTCCCTTTCTATTGCTGTGATAAATACCATGACCAAAAGCAACTTGAAGAATAGTTTGTTTGGTTTACACCCCCAATGGCAGTCCAACATTAATGGAAATCAAGGTGGAATCTCATTCAGACAGAGTTAGGAACTACAAAAGGACAAAGGGACATGGCTTATTCCTTTGCTTCTCAAGGCTTGCTCATCTTGCTTTCATAATCAAGCCAGGATAATGCCCTCTAATGCCAATTATTACCTAAGGGAATTTCCAACAGAGTTGTCTACAGGACAATCTGATAAAGGCAATTCCCCAAATGATGTTGCCTCTTCTGAGATGCCTCTAATTTATATCAAGTTGACAGGAAAACAGCCATTAACCCTCAATGGATTCTTTGTTTTTAACATTTTAATCCTATTTAAATATTATCCTATAAAATTGCTATATTATAAAAGCATGCCTGTTTACATATTATGTCTGTGCACAATAGACGACATGATATACAAATTTCATGTCCCCATAGCCAGTTCAGGAGAGTGTAGGTTTCACATAAACTTTAATCCTGGATTTTCCATTCTAACTCTTGACACCCTCCCATAAGATTCACTGCTTATCGAGATAATATTTGCCACTAGCTAATGTCATAGTCTTAGCTTCTTCTAGAATACTAGAACTTCTCTGACTTTCTGTATGCCTCCATTGTAGTTAGTCCCTCTCTCACTACCACAAATGTTTGGATTCTAGTTGGATTATCACTCTATGCTAGTCACAGATGGGGAAATTCTGCCCTCACATTGAGGAGAGATTGAATTTTACAGGGTCCCCTTCACCTCCTGACTCTTTTAAGATGTTCTATATACTTCATGTTATAGAAAGTCTTGTCTCAGGACTATATAGATAAATTAAGAAGATTATAAACAAGTGAAGGATAGTAGATACTAAATAATCTATCTCTTGCACAGATACACATGTGTAAAAATATTAAACGTATTAAAGTATAGAGCTGAGTGGTGGCTATCAGGTGTCGAGGGTAGATGGATAGGGTATAAAGAAAACTGTTAATGAATGGGTAAAATGTCTTAGTCAGATTAAAGAAACAAATTCTGATGGCATATTACATAGCATGGATATAGTAGTTAATAATGTATTTTATATTTCAAAATTGCTAGAGGAGTGGATTTTAAATGTTTACTCCAAAAATCTGATAAGAAGGTAAAATAATAGATATGTTATTCATTTGGTTTATCACTTAAAAATGTCTATCAATATCAAAATATCAGAGTATAAGTAAAAAAGATATATAATTACTGTTTATAAATTTAAAATTTAAGATCTATCTATCTATCTATCTATCCATCTATCTAATCTCTAGCTAAAGCCTATGCCACCAAGGTCCTTCCTGTTTCTAGAAATACTAGAATTAAGTACTAAATTCATTTGACTCTGGGGACAGTGAAGATTATTTATGAGAACTGAAAAAAGATCTCAAAGGATATAAAAAAAAACATGCATTTTGGAGGTCAGAAAATGAGAGTCAATAAGATTATATGTATCTATACAAGCAAGCACTTGGGAGGTCCAGACCTGATGTGATTTCTGAGACTAAAAGAATGAGGAGAATGAAAAAGAGTAAGGTAGATACATACATGGTAATATAGATAAGGCCTAGCTCCCTCCAAAACCTTTGCAATTTTGTTTGCCAAAGGCCAGTAAGTTGCTGCCTTTTACAGATGCCTGACATATACTTCATGCCCCATGGCCCAGCATGTCATACTTGCTAATTTTTCCATGGACATTAAGCCTCATAACCTGCTAATGGGCTTCATATTCTTGGGCATATTTGTAGGCCTTATGGAGGACAATGTTTGTAACTGATAGATTTTTCTTTTAAAATTGTAATATGTCACAGAATAATCTGCTGGCAGCACTTGAGAGATCCAGAAAAGCTACATAGAAAAAACCAGCTTGGTTGAAAGGCCCAAGTGATGACCCCTCATTTCCTCTTGGGAGGTGAGAAGAAAGCAATCACAACACAAGGTGGGCGGGAGGGAAGGACCTGGGAGGGAAAGTGGATGAGGTGAGGGGAAGAGGGGAATCAGATCTGGTACTGGGTGAGGGAAAAGGACTGAAGCCCTGAGAGCCAGCAGAAAGTATGGAAACAGGTAATCTCGGAGGTAGGAGGTTGGCGGGACCCTTTAGAATGTACCAGAGACCTGGGAGGTGAGAGACTCTCAGGACTCAAAGTAAGGGACCTTACATAAAATGCCTGAAAGTAGGAAGAGGGAACTTATAGAGCCCACTTCAAGCAGAAGTGAGAGAGTGGTTGCCATTCCACAGTCAAAACTTTGACCCATAATTGTTCCTAACTGAATTAACTACAGGAATGGAAATGGAAAGGAGACTGCTGAAAAGAAGGTTCAGCGACAGGCCCAAAGTGGGATCCAGCTCAAGGGGAAGTTCCAAGGCTGGACACTATTACTGAATCTATGGAGTGCTCACAAAAAGGAACCTGTCATGACTGCCCTCCGGAAAAATCCAACAAGCAGCTTCAAGAGTCAGATGTAGATGTTTACCCCCAACCAATGGACAGAAGCTGCTGACCTCTGTGGTTGAATTAGGGAAAAGCTGGAAGAAGCTGAGGAGGAGGGTGACCCTATAGAAGGACCAGCAGTCTGAATTAACCTCTACACCTGATATCTCTCAGATACTGGACTACCAACCAGGCAGTATACACTAGCTGATGTGAGGCCCCCAACACATATACAGCAGAGGACTGCTGGGTCTGAGTTCAATCAGAAAAGATGGACCTAACCCCTCAAGAGATTGGAGGCCCCAGGGAATTTACAGGTCTGGTGGGGCACGGGTGGGGTGGGGTGGGACACGGGTGGGGTGGGGTGGGACAGTCTTGTCGAGATGAGGGGTGAGGAGGAGGTATGGGATGTGAACCGTCAGAGCATGGACTAGGAGGGAAATAAAATCTGGAGTGAAAATAAATAAATAGATGATAGAAAGAAAGAAAGAAAGAAAGAAAGAAAGAAAGAAAGAAAGAAAGAAAGAAAGAAAGAAAGAAAGAAAGAAAGAAAGAAAATTAAATAAAAAATAATTAACCAAAGATTGGATTTTTATTTTTCGATTTGACTTTTTGCATCACTGTGTTCTATCTCCCTCTACTGAAATTTTCCCATGGCCCCTTTCCCAACCTCTGTGGTATTTGAAATGTAACACACATATCTAAGAATTTGAAACTACCATCAACAAATGAGATGACAGACACCCAACATTTGTCTTTCATTCATTTAGAATGTAGAATTTGTGACTTCATTTTCCTTAGATGAATGATATTGCATTGTGCAAATGCACCACATTCCATTATGGATATCTAGGTTGTTTCTGTTTCCTAGCTGTTGTGGATAGGGCAGCAAAGAACACAGATAAGCAAGAATCTCTCTCTAGTAAAATGTAGGTCTTCTTGGATAAATGCCCAGAGGTGGAATCACTGGATTATAGGGCACATTTATTTCTAGCCCTTTGATGAACTTACACACTGATTTTCATAGTGGCTACACCTTGAAAATAGGAAATCACATTCTAATAGGATTAAGGGATCCTCTTTCACATCTTCACCACATGTATTGTCATTTGTTTTCTGAATCTTAGTCATTCTGTTTGAAATAAGATAAAATTTCAAAGTTTTAATTTGAATATGTCTGACTGCTAAGATATCTAACACTTAAAAATACTTCTTAGCCATTCATATTTCTTCCTTTGAGAATGGTATTGGCTAGTTTTCATCAACCTGACACAGGCTAACATCATTTTAGAAGAAGGAACCTCAACGGTGAAAACACCCCAACCAGGTTGAGTCGGTAGGCAAACCTGTGTGATGCATTTTCTAGATTGATGATGTGTTAGGGCCCAGACCATTGTGGTGGTCCTGAGAAGGGTGGTCCAGAGAGTGAATAAGAAGGCAGGCTGAGCAAGCCATGAGGTGCAAGCCAGTAAGTAGCATCCCTCCATTGTTTCTGCCTCCGATCATGACATCAAGTTCTGCTTTGAGTTCTTTTCCTCACTTTCCAGGATGCTAGACAACATACAAGTTGTAAGATGTAGTAAACCATTTCCTTACCAAAAATAAAAGAAAGAAAGAAAGAAAGAAAGAAAGAAAGAAAGAAAGAAAGAAGAAAAGAAAAGAAAAGAAAAGAAAAGAAAAGAAAAGAAAAGAAAAGAAAAGAAAAGAAAAGAAAAGAAAAGAAAAAAGAAAGCCAGCTTGGTTGACTTGTTTTTGAATTTTTTTTTTTTCTGCACAGATGACCTTTTGATAAAAATGGATTTCATGCTATCTACTGTACTTTCAAATTCTTGGTAAAGTTGAAAGCTTGATTGTTAAACAACCCCCCCCTTTAAATTGCAAGCAATTCATTCTTTTAAATTTGTTCTTGTAGTATATGTCAGCAATTTCCTCTAAAATTGATTTATCTCCTTGGCAAACGACCTTGTGATGATGATGAAGGCAGTGATTATCATTAGTAGTTTCCTTGTCCACATTTCTCAAAGACCTCCAGATCTCTTTCAAAAATCAGCAGAATTTAGAATACATTCTTTAAAGTAGCTTCTAGGGCTAGTAAGAACTTTAAAACGTAATAATTTGACATTGTAGGTGTTAAATATGACTTCTCTGAAATCATTACCTACCTACCAATTAGAAAGTTTTGCTAAAAATTAACATGGCAAAATGAGTAGCTTTTAGTAAAATTGCTCCTTAGGAAAAGCCTGAATCAAAGTGCAGTTCGGTCCAATTGCACCAATCTCATTTGGAACTGTTTGCCTATATCCATTTTCTGAATCACATCTCTCTCATTTGGAACTAAAAGTTCTTTTAAATGTTTGTTTTCTAACAAGTCACAGTTTAATCATTCAAGGGTCTTGGTTCTAAGCTCAGGGGTAATTTTTATTTTTCTGTCTGCTTTTAAATGTATGACATTAGATTTACAGAGTTCTATCACAACATAAAATTCTGATTCACATACAATTTCATATTTATCTTAATAATGATATTAAGTGGTCATTTTGCTATGCTTGCTATGAGACATTCCAAAGTAAAAAGAAAGATGTATACTTTTAAATAAATTTCTAGCAAGTACCTGTATTTATACTTCATGAAGCATTTTCATATACACTCATCACTGAATTTCAATCATCTGAGAATTTTTCTCATGTTTTGGAGAAGAAATCGAAGACTTAGAGAAGCTACCAGGTTTTTCAAAACTTAAAACAGGCCATGTTTAATTGTGACATATAGCTAATACTCTGGTTCTATGTTCCTCTTTAAGAATGCAGTATTTTCCCTAGGTAGTTTTGGTAGATTTATGACCCGCCCATTATATTTTTGAAGTTCAATTAACAATACAAGTAATACATGATCTTTCTAGAAAGTTTGCACCTGCTTCCCATTCCCAGGGACTTGGCACTTGTGGGTTTTGTGCCATACTGCCATTACTGCCACCTTTTTATTGGCTTTAGTGTTATGAGCATGGTGGCAGCTGCAGCAGCATCTCAAGGCTGGATTGATAACTCAGGACCGTGTTAGGTGTGGGCATTGTACTAAGTTACGGTATATGAAGAGTGAAAGAACCAAGTTCAGTGTTCAGGAAAACACTAATGAGATAAAATGACAAAGTAGACATGGGTTGATTCCTTAGTGGATAGGGTACTTGCTAAACAAGGATGAAGTCCTGAGTTTGAATCTCCAGAGATGATAAAATGCTGCGCCCAGTACTGGCCCTCTGTAATCTCAGTACAGCAAGAATAGAAAGGGAAACAGGAGAAGGCCCTGAAGACCATGATATGGCTAGCTAACCAGGCATGCATCTGTGTAAGAGGAAGGCACAAACAACAAAGAGACTGTTCCAAAGAAATTAGAAACTGTGCTGAGACACCCAAGGTTGTCCTCTGACCTTTATATGCACACACTGTGATGTGCACATATCCACATTTATACACATAAACATGCATACAAACTTCATACACATACACACACACACACACAGAGGGAGGGAGGGAGAGAGAGG
>NC_034600.1:56231955-56238898 GCF_900095145.1 Mus pahari
AGAGAGAGAGAGAGAGAGAGAGAGAGAGAGAGAGAGAGAGAGAGGGAGAGAACATGAATATGATGAGTCAAGTCACTGGAAGAAGCATTAGAAACAACAAGGATAAGAAGAGCTCATGAGCTTATGAGCATAGAAGGCAGGGGCTTCAGGGAAAAATGGTTAAAATCAAAAGCTTCAACTAGCTTTAATGACAAAAACCAAACCATACAAATTAAACCACAGAGGATCTAAGCAAGTACAAGAAGGAGATCTATATTAGAAGGGGAAAGAATACTAATATGGCACCATAATGGTATAGAGGAAAGTGAGCAAGCCTGATTCTCTCAGTAGGAAGGTTGCTGAGGTGGTAATGACCAGACACAGCAGGACAGGCAGAGTCTCTGGGCCTCTAAGTCAAGGTTAGAAATTCTATAGTGGCTTTGGGAATGACCATAGCATACTTCTTTTATATCAATAGTTAGAGAACATGTCTGTATCTTATAAACATTGTGTTATTTTAAAATAACACCCCTCTACCAGGCTCAGGAACATCACAGAAGAGAAGGCACAAAGAGTGGAAGCACTGGAGACATGCAGCAAGAGTGATGTCTCCTGGACATGACAGACCCATTGTGTTCATGGTGAGTTATACAACAGTTGCCCAGGAGTGGGCCAGAAGCACTTCATCATGGGAGATATAAGGGTTCACAAGGCTTGTCACAGGAGGGTGGCACTTTCTTTAGGGTTGCAGCCCCAGTCAAGCAGCCCTTGCCCTACTGAGTAATTCCTTGTGCACATCCAGGCAACTGAATCAGACTGGACAAATGAGAGTTAGGAGGGAGACTCCTTGAGAAGGCTGGCACCATGAGAGAAAGTGGCTATAAAGAAGGGAACTGGATGATGAAAATAACTGAAATTCTTTATATGAACATATAAACCTGATACCTTTTTGAAGATGAAAAATACTATTTTAAAACTTGTTTGTTTGTTTGCTTGCTGTATGTGTGCGTGTGAATATGTGTGTGCCGTAGGATGTGTGGAAATCAGAGGATGACTTGTAGGGTCAGTTCTCCCTTCTACCATAGGTTCTAAGGATGAAACCCAGGCTGGTAGGCTTAGCAGTGAGCACCTTTACCCTTTGCTCCATCTAGCCAACCCCCTTGGCTTATTTGTTTGTTTAAACAATCTAATGATAATTAATTTTTAGCTGTATCTTTTTAAAGATATTATATAGTTGTAGATATATTTTGGATCTATTATCTTGATATGTACCTTTTATTGCTTGTCCCAAATATTTTACCTCCTTTTGTATTATAATTGGTAATTCAAAGAGAAAACAAATGTAATAAGAGTATTTTTTAAAACCCGAGATTTAAAAATTATGTATGTGTAGATACAGTTTTATACATATTTGAAGCATAAATATTTACGACATAACAAGAGCTGTGTTAAAACTACCCATTATGAGAATGAACCTATACCATTCTATCTGCATTTTGGTTGATTCTTGTAGTATATGTCTTTGAAACTATTAAATCAGGCTCATGGAAAATTTAGGATGAAAAACCTGTCTAGTGAACTGAACATCTTGTTTGGGGATAATCTTTACCTATAATGGACTTTTTAGAAATTTTACTTTGAGATTGTTTACATATAGTAAGTTATATAACTTATATATGAACAAAAAAGTAGATGCATATTAACTAAACACACACACACACACACACACACACACACACACACTCACACACACAAGCAAATGGTATGTAGGTGACAGCATATAGTCCCAGGTCTGAGGCAGATTTGTATACTCATGGGCACTAAGAGATGCATGTGAGAATGTTCACAACAGCTGTGTCCAATGGCATCAAACTGCAAGCCAAGTATGGGTCAGCAGCAACATTGTTAGCCAAATTGTGATACAGTCATGTAACAGAATACTGCATAACAAAGAAAATGAACAGAATACAGTATGAGATGACTCTAATGAATAATGTTCTAAAAATGAACACACACACACACACACACACACACACACACACACACACACACACAAACACGGCAAAGAGTCCATTTCCTGAAAACTCAAAGGCAGGCAGAACTACAATATACTGTATAGGAGTTACAGGCTTGGGTCCTGAAAGAATCGACTGAAAAAGCAGATGGTAGTTCACTTAAGAGAGCTAAGATTTGGATGGCGCCCAAGGGGACCTAGCAGCTGCACACCTGGTTTTATTAATCCCTGTGCACAGGTGTCATGAGCGTTCACTTTAGTGAGTGTGTGAAGCCCGGCAAATGCATCTTGTGCATTTTTCTTGATGTGAGCAATATCCACACTTAGAGGTTCTCTGGAACAAGTATGACAAGAAAGGAGTTTGAAATTACTCTTTGAGAAACAAAAGGAAGAGATGAGTGGACCAAAAGAAAATTGGGGGAGAAAGGAGACCTTTTTGTTCTGTTTGGGATAAAGGCTCACAAAACAGACCCGAAGGGAAGCTGTAAGATTATGAAACAGGCTTCTCTTTCACCTCCTTTAAAAGACCTTTGGTAGGGTCACTCTTTTATGATTAGGGTACTTCAGTGAAATCAAAGAATGCTTGATGCAAAAGGAAACTAAAAGGCAAGTGGAGTAGAACAGAATCCAAGCAAAAGTCTTCCTACATTTCTAAGTGGGTGTTAGTTCTCTACTGCAAAAGGATAATAATGCGTACTCTCTTGAGATTTAGAAAAAACAAACAAACAAACAAACAAACAAAAATCAGACAGGTTGAGTTGACAAGTCAAATGGCAAATTGGCTAACTGGGCTTTGTGTTTTCTTTCTTGATTTTGTAAAAGTATTTATTTCTAAGAATTATATTTCATTCTTTAAAACCAAAAGCAGTAGTATCACATTAAAAAATTAAGAACCAAAAACATTTCATTTCTGTTTTTTTCCCTCGGAAATGAAAAAATCTGCTCATGTTGGACCTCATTATTAGATGACCAAATTGGCCAGCATTGTGTAGCACATGTCACAGTCAACAAGGGTATGATTTCTACAGGGCCACCATCGTACCCTCCTTAACAATCTCTTGACCTTTAGTCACCAGCATTTGCTACCTATCATAGCACTAAAATGAATCTAAATATTGCCTCCCTTCTTACATGATTTCAAAGACTTGGTGACTATATCTCTTAACTAGTAATAATAGTTTCTGAAAGGCATGCAATTTTTTTTTTACACCATGACTGTGACTATTATATAAATGTTACACTTGGACAATGTTACCAATCCCGCCACATAAGTAGTTGGGTTGTTGACAAGAAATGCAGCCATAGGCACTGCTTACCATGTTAGAGATGGCTAAGGAAGCCTGCTGCCAGGTGTCCAATAAAATCTTCTCATCTATTTCAAAGTTGGCTTCCAGAACTTCTAATGGGGGATCGGATCTGCCCTTCAGAAATGCTCCCACCTTTGATTTGATGGTAACATTTTCTGGAGAATTGGATATTCGAGGAACTAGAGGAATTCTTTAGGGAAAAAATAAGCATAAGGGTTTCATTGGAAATAATTCTATTTTTGTGACTGTGTTAGTTTGTTCTTTTGTTTTGTTTTGTTGCTTTGATTCACATCTCCAAAGTTTTCCTAGAAGATTAATTGAAAGGGATATGATTGGAAAATGCTGTATTCACATTTATATGGTCTATAAAAGCTTGCTAATAATAGGAAGCTCACAGCAAGAAACAACAAGACACTTTTTTTCAGATTTAGTTCTCAATAATTAAAATAGGAGTATTACATAACATAATAGGATTATGAAGAGAGACTATTCTTGTCATATTCCCAGGGCACAACACTTCCCATGAGGGTAAATCAGTATGGGTAAAGTAAACCTAATGAAACGTATCGAAGAAGGCCAATATCACTTGGCATCCTGACATGCAAAAATGGAGCTAATATAAATTGGACTGGAGCTGCTAAACAGAGGGGATGGTGTTGTAATTGGAGTCATCCTCTGGTGACAAAAAATCAGCTACCTCTTCCAGCACCATGCCAGTATGCTTCCTACCAGGATAGTCATGAAATAACCCTCTAAAACTGTAATGAAGCCCCCAATTTGATGTTCTCCTTTTATGCTTTGGTCATTCATGGTATATTCTCAGAGCAGTAGAATATTATCTATAACCTAGTACTTGGAACTCTTATGATCTACAATAACTATAACTGTAATGCATTGAAAATATATTCTCTTGTTGATTTATATTTTAATAACAAATTACTGCTAAATCAAAGCCATTCAAGTTCCAATAAGACCATATATGTGGTCATCTTTAGACATTTTACATAGCATAACACTTTGCTGTATGAGACAGTAGTCATGGCATATCATTTAGAAAAAGATTTTGAGTTCATGATCCACTGATGTTCAAGCAGAATCATCTACCTGTATGGCCATGGGTTTTGATTTATTCACTTGGAGGAGCTCGGAGGCTTACTACTTGTCACAGAGTCTAAGAGAATGACTGTCCCTCCTCCATAATCTATCAATTGCCAATTGCTCAGCAAAAAGGTAAGGCAATATGAGCTCCTACTCTACCCATGATTGGTTGTCCACAGGCCTTGTCTTGTTCAGACACAGTACAGGCAAATGCAGCTCCTGTGGGCTTGTGTTTGCAATGGTACATCATGTCCTGATGGTAGCATTTTGTAGCTTCTTTATCTACTGCCTCTTTCATTCTTTCCTCTCAGTCCTTCTATAGTATTCCCTGGCCCTTGGATGGTGTGGTAGAAATGTCATGTTTGGGGTTGAGTGCTCATGAATTGGAAGCACTTTGAGCATCAGTGAGTCTCTGCGTCACAGGCAGGAGGGAGGGATGACTACTGTGTGAGGGAGCTGAGAGATGGACAGTGATAGTCATCAGAGCATGTGACACTGCCTAAAACCAAATTTAATCATTAAAACAGAAAGGGGATGTGCGAATGAGAACAAACGTGGACACATAATAGCTCTATATTAATATTATAGGTAGTTGTTGATGAAGATGGGCTTAGAATTCATTTCTTGGGGAAGAAAATCCCTGTAGTACTGGTAGTTATGTCACTATCTTGAGATATGAAATTAGGAATGGCACTTGAATTTCTGAGCCTCACTTGTTGGAATAATACAAAGACATTATTGCGGTTGTCATCATGATTAATTCTTTATCAACAAATACAACTGTTACTATGAAAATATTTTATTGCTACCATTATTGTTGTTTTAGGGTTGTTGGATGGAATGAAGTAGAAAAAGTATGTACAACTGCTTAACACTTTCCCTGTTCCTTTCTACATGTTATGGATTGTGATTGACTGGGTGATGGGCTGGTTGGTGTCCTGACTGACTGACTGACTATCCCAGAAGTTTTGCCAAAGCAGTGATTTGAGGTTAAGATTGGGAAAAAGTTGCTCTGCAAAAAAAAAAAAAAAAAAAAAAAAAAAAAAGAACTGTCTGTTCCTCTCTGGGCTTATTGTACAAACCAGCATTAATAGCTTCCCCATTATATCTGGTTTGCTTTTATGTATTGCCACTCCAGACACTGAAACTCAGTCTCTTTTGGTGACTCTAATGGTTCCTACTGCCACTGGTCTTCAATATTGGTTTTGATTTCAAAATTTTTTAGCAGCTTGCCCAATTGCTATTATTAACTTGGGACAGGAAGAGGGTGCATTCTCACCTTTTGTGTATACACATAATATATGTCTGACAGAAATATCACAATATTATATGGAAGGATATAAGCATGGAGAAATGGACTTTAGGTCATTGCATAACCTAATGTAGTAATGACTTTTTAAGTTATTTTTGGAACAAGTGAGGGAAAAACAAAAAAATGGAGAACATGCAATACTCACAATTAAAATATTGTATATATGTAAGAGTGGGCCATTTTATATTATCCAATAACAAAAGAAGCCATTCTTTGTTGAGAGTTTGGGGACTAGATTTGTAAGTGTTCGATTTCCAGACATGGTCCCATATACCTTGTTAACTTTATTATCTGTGATTCTCACATGTCCCTCACTTTTACTACAATGGAAATTGAGGCTTACATTGAGTTGCAGTGGCTTGACAGCCAAGGAAGTCCTTATCCTCCTTATAGAGTTAGTAAGAGTTAGTCGGTGACAGATTCAAGATTTAAACTAGACCTGTCTGGTTTCGAAATAAATTTGTCATCCTATATTGTGTTTATACAACTCTTACACTTACATTGACTGAGCAAGGTTCTAGGCAAAGATCGTTTCATTAAATATAAAAATACATAGTTCATAACCTTGGGGATTCAAACATAGCATTCAGTGTTTACATATCGTTTTAGAAATCTAACTTCTGCTTCTACCTTCATCGTGATACTGAAGGTTTTCTCTTTTCTCATGTCATGCTGAGTGATCACCAGGAAATGCTATTTTAATTTTTCTTATTTTAAAATTTACTTCCAAATACATTTACTCCTAAATGATTTTGAATTCTGTTTTCAAGTGCATTGTCTTAAGTCACATAAATAAAGTTAAACCAGATCTCAGTGTTTAATGGCTGGAAACCACACCCTGGGGATCGCTACCACTCCCCTCGCCCACCCTTTGTAATGCCATCTTCTCTATCTTCTCCAGTCTGAGTTATTGTCCTCCCCTCCTCTGACCTCATCTATCAAATCCATAAAAATTTACTACGTTTGTATTGCAGATGACTTATATGGCTAAAAATGTCAATGGTCTTTATTCTACAACTAAGTTCCCCTTTCTGTTGGTACCAATCTGATGTTAAGTGGTTGATATCTTTCAGTTTCCTGAGTCATGATCATATACTACTGAGCTTTTAATATTTCTCAGTTTCCTTGTCTGTAAAAGAGTGGCAATCCTATCTATTTCTGTTTACATAATTCTCTCTCCTCTCTTCTCTCTCCCCTCTGTCTCTCTCTGTCTCTCTCTGTCTCTCTCTGTCT
>NC_034600.1:56238968-56243827 GCF_900095145.1 Mus pahari
TCTCTCTCTCTCTCTCTCTCTCTCTCTCTCTCACACACACACACACACACACACAATCAGGTTCTCTCATTTAAGTTCCTAATCCCTTACTAGAGATTTTTCAAGCTAACTTTACTTCTCAATACAGAACTGATACCCAGAGTAGAATCTTGTGGAAAATGACATAAAACAAACTATACCTTTATAACCAAACAGTAAATATTAACTACTAACAAGATAAACAATCATATTATCGCAAGTTAATGTCACAGCAAAGTGATTTTTAAAAAAAGTTTAGTGTTTTAGAATATTTGGGAATTTTCATTACCAGGAGCATGATTTATAATTTAAAAACCCTGTGCTGTATGTTCAAAACAATTCTACTGTAACAAATATAGTGATCTGCATTACCTGAGCTGGCTTTCTGAAATTTCTTTACCATCAAGCTGAACCAATGGGACCCGAGTAAATTTCTTACTGTCTTCCAGAGGGATTTTGGATTCCATTGCTCTGTAATAATCTTGAAGGAGTCTTTTGGTATCTTGAAAACGGTTCACTTCTGCCTTTAATACAGAAAGTGAATATCAATACTCAAAGAAGAACAGACTAATCTATGTATTTCTGTAATACGTACATGTTGGTTGAAAGGAATTTTCTAGAAAGAGCTATGATTATTTCTCTGTCCATAAAGTTTTCATAATTATTAAAGCAAGCAAACAACTTTGCTTTGTATGTTTACTAAGTGAGATTTCACTTAACCAGGGTTATACGTTTTAATTGGTTTTAGAGATGCTTCGGTTAACTAACTTCTTTGTCCTAGCGATAATTCAGTCATCATGGGGTACCACAAATGCTACACATACAACACCAAAATAAAAACAACACCAGGTTCTATTCCTCTGGTAAATACACACTGTTTGTGGAAACATGACAACCAACCGCACAAAGTGAAACAGTGATTCTCTCAATACAGTTTCTCTTCTTGCTTAATGTGAACGAGATGGACATGACTCCTCTCCTCTGTGGGAGACGCTAGAAGAGACCTTGAAGGAAGTAGAGCAGTGCAGAGGAATTGGTTGTAAAATGATCAGCAGTAAGACATGTGTGCTTGTTGTCTTCTGGTCAGTGCAGGTTTGCCTTTGTACCACACAGGGGCTGGGCATGAGCTGGACATGGGCTGGGCACGGGCTGGGCAAGTGTTCTTTGAGTTCCTACACAGTCCTAATGCTACAAAGGTAGTTCCTGCACTTCCAACCCATTCTTTCTCCACTACAGAGAGTTCCTTGATTGAAGAAAGAAGGATTATGTAGCATTTTCCAAAGACAATTATGTAATTACAATGTTTTCTGGAATAACTTGGAAGGCAGCTTTCCATGAAACCCATTTGGGGAGGTAATTACCTAGTTGTTTGTGAACTGATATAGGTAACTGAAGATTTTCTGAAGGGTCGTTACCTTCAGTCCTTGACAAACACTACAGTTTCTGATTTTGAGCATCCTGGACAAAATATAAGCCACCCCAGTGATCGACTACCTGGTGGGTCATCCCATCACTGTGTTGTTTCTTTGTGTGCTGAACTGAAAGTTATTCTCCAGCATATCCATATCCACTCTTGGCTTTGAGGAGGTTTATTGTGTAGTACCAAACAAAGCTATCTGGGTCCTACCTGTGAAGCTGAACTATTAGGACAACATTGTTGAGAACAGTAGTGCTTCAGAAGGACTACCAACTCTGAGGTCACACTCAGTTCCTTCTTTCACTTACTAGATGGAAGTATTGAGCAGATAGTGTCATCCCAGTTTGCCTCAGTTTCCTTATCTACGAAATGAGGATGATGACCGAACCTTTAGCATCATGTTGTTGTCATCGTTTACTGTGCTCTGGAAATTTCTGAGAGTGGTGGCTGGCGTGGACTCTGATGTTTGACTTTACTTTGTCTGGTGTGGGCATTGCTTCAAGATCCTAGGATTAAAAACTCCAAATCTATATATTAATGAACTGTTACAGCCATATCATTCTACAAGAGTGGTTTATGGCTCTGACTCAGGAAAGTGACTTGTCAGTCACTTCATCACTGGATCTCAGCTGCTTCTTCCATAAGCATTTGTTAAGACCAGTTTACAATATCTTCTTGCTATGCATTCAAACTGATACCCTGGACTCTTGTCTGATGAGTTTAGGCCAGTAGGGCCCTTGACTTAGTAATGTGTAAAGTATGCATTATGGAGCTAAGCATACTCCTTAATAGGCTTAATAATATTCTTAATAATGTCTCAGTATTGTCCTTTGTTTGAAACTCTTTTTAATTAATCTTATCTTTATAATCCATGTAACATGCCTTCATAGTTTTCCTTCTTCTGATATCCTGATTCCTTTAAACCTCCCAAGTGGATATAATGTAGTTCCTCATCAATAGGGAGTACACTTCAAGCCATTTATTTATTACCTGACTAATACCTTTGTTTCTGTGCATTCACACATATTTGAGGAAGTCTGAATTAGACACACCAAGAGTTAATATAATATTGATAACAACATACTATAATGATACTAATATGAATGTAGATTCTTTCAAAGAATCAGTTGTACTATATTTCAATTTTTTGAATGAATATAAGGTGAGCGCAAAGTCCATGTCACAAAGGAGCACGAACTGAGTTGTTCAGGCATCACGATACACCATTAGACACTAAAGGCTACTTGAACAGGAACTCTTCAGAACCAAAGTATATGATCTGATAACCTTTTTCTTTTTATGAGTTTTGTAATGCAAGATCCAAAAACCATGATTTCAAAATATAGTTATTTCTCAAGGCAGATAGCATTTCAAGGCTCCTATAGAAGGGAAGGAAACTAACTTCTTATCTACACAGGCACATAGCAGGTGCACAAAATCACACTGACACAGATATACATGAAATTAAAAGTTAAAAAAGCTACAAAGCCAACACAATTGGCCCCACCCCTTCATCCTGTATCAGTCCCTGAGCTCTCAAAATCTGCCTCTAGAGTCATTTTGTTTTGTGACATCTAACAGCTAAAGGCTGGGCTGTTTTACTCTCCTGATCACAGCAATGGTATCCATGGTTGTAATGTAGCCCAGAAATTATGGTAGGGCAGATTTCCTTGGCTATTGCGGCCACCTTTAAGTATTTGAGAATCTGATCAGGTAACCTGCTTCAGACAGCATCTCTGCAATCTCTCAGAAACTCCATAGGGATGCAGGGATGCTCGAGATGCAATGTCTGTGTAATTGCTTGGTTGGGATAAAACAAAACAAAACAATTTTTGTTAGCTAAGTTTCCTTGGCAAACCAGAATGCATACCAGGCAGAGAATGCATACCCCACAGGATGGTCTGAGCAAGAAAAAGATTCTTGCGCAGACCCCTAACATTCCAGAAGGACTTGTTTCCTGAGGAATGAGGTTGCAAAGCGAGTCTGTGCCACCGTGTCCGGCTGTTCCTACCTGCATCAGGGAAAAGAAGTGATTCATTGTGATTCCGATAGCGTCCTGCAGCCAGCTCTCATTAATGATATCAAACCTCTCCTGTTCCGCCTCTTCCTTCCTCGCTTCGCAGATGTCCCATAGGCGGTCTCGCAGATCCTGCGTGGGAAGAGAAACAGAGCCATTGTGTTTGAGAATCGTGCCTTGTACAACTTCAGTGCCATAGACCTGAGAGCTGTTGTTTCTGGACATGTCCCTGTCCAAGACACACTAAACAAGTTCATGCGTTAGATTCATTTATTTGGAGGGTGATCCTCTTGTTCTCTCAGATCAGATGCCCACAGGTCTCACAAATCCACTTCTATCCCATTTTCCATGGATAGCTCTATTTGTGTTTTAGTTTCTTTATTAAAGTGGTATCACTTTATGTAAATTTAAAAACAAAACAAAAGCAAATATTGTTGGTTGGAAAAAATAAACTTTTGCATTTGAACCAAGGCCATGAATTTGTTGCTTATCACAAATACATCATGCTTTGACAAAAAATAGTTTGTAATGGGGATGATCAACAACAGCTCAGCAGCATACCAGGCTGTGGCCAGTAAGGAAGAAAGTGAATAGGATAATGTATAACATCATATTTACACATAGCAATAGGCCTATAGTATGGGCATTTGGGAATATTTCATTTGTTTTATAATTTATATATAAGTATACCAAAAGTATAGTGGTTCTGAGTATTGAGTTCCTCTTAAATGTGTTGTTGACATATCTGATCACCCAGTAAATGCCAGTAGACAGCATTAAATAGCTCATCCCTTATCATTATTTTTATTAAGAGGATACTGGGTCATAGAAAAGGTATTTTCCTCACGTGAAGCTAGGATGTGAATATTTGGGTTCCAGTAATGTGTAGCACTAAGTTATGCTCCAGAAGTGATATTAGATAAGAGTAGAATTTAAGACAGCAAGTACTTTAGGGGCTGAAGTGGCTACACTGTTTCTAGGAATAGACAGCCCTGCAGGTACACTTTGTCATTCTGTCTTCATGCACTGGATAATGCTTCCTTGGAGAAGCAGTTTGCTGATGACTTTAGGTGCTTGTATATAGATTCCTATGATGACACATAACATATTAAACCATTGGCTATATTGCTATGGCTATAAAATAGGATTGTTATTGGTAAGTACCTAGGATCACTGCTGTGTGGATAAAATAAGAGAGTGGTGGCAACTACTGGATGGTGAGTGTACTGGCTAGCTTTGTGTCAACTTGACACAGCTGGAGTTATCATAGAGAAAGGAGCTTTAGTTGGGGAAATGCCCCCATGAGATCCAGCTGTGGGGCATTTCCTCAATTAGTGATCAAGGGGGAGAGGCCCTTTGTAGGTGGGACCATCTCTGGGCTGATAGTCTTGGATTCTATAAGAAAGC
>NC_034600.1:56245887-56259673 GCF_900095145.1 Mus pahari
CAGTAAAGAACATCCCTTCATGGCCTCTGCATCCGTTCCTGCTTTCTGACCTGCTTGAGTTCCAGTCCTGACTTCTTCGGTGATGAACAGCAGTATGGAAGTGTAAGCCAAATAAACCCTTTCCTCCCCAACTTGCTTCTTGGTCATGATGTTTGTGCAGGAATAGAAACCCTGACTAAGACAGTGAGTATTTAGAAATGATGGTTGCTGTACTATATGGTCAGTGTGTCAAAATCTGTTGCATGGGAAGAGGATAGAGGTGTCTGTGCTACAGTAGTCTCAATGTTTCACTTTCAAAGACCGCCTATTCACAAAACGCAAAAATATAAAAAGGAAGAACTGAGTGTTCAACTAACATTCCCTATATCACTTTAAAAAACGGATGTGAAGCCTGGCGTGGTGAGACGTCTTTCTTATGCCCAGCCCTTGGGAGGCAGAGGCAGGTGGGACTGAGTTTGAGGCCAGCCTCGTTTACAGAGTTCCAGGATAGCCAGGGCTGCACAGAGAAACCCTGTCTCCAAAATAAACAAATGGATGTACGTTAGCCTTATCCCAAACCTAACTTTAATCATTCATAGGCATGAAAGGAAAGCACATTTTGATTAGGCTTCACAATTTTCTTTACTGTGTGATCCTGCTGAGAATCCACTGTTTAAAAGTCTTACAGTATTTTTGATGAGGCTTATTATGTCCAAACATATTGAACCTTTCTCAAGTAGAAACCGTACTTGGTTCCTAGCTTCCTTGGAGGAGCAATTTGGTGAGGAGTTCCATGTATATATTCTAATAACAAACGCTTACTCAGAGGAATACGTGTTGGCTTGTTCCCACTTTGCTCTTCCTGTCAGCAATGCCTTTGTCTATATACAGGTTGATATTTTAATTTTAATATTTAAATTTCATATTTGCTAATTAGTCAAGGTTTGTTTTTATTCTCATTAATTTTGTTCTCCTTTTCTCAAATTTAACTTCTATATTCTTTTTGAAATTATATTGATTTATATTCTTTCATGTATACAGAAAAACAATCAAACAATGTAAATAAATTCACTAAGCACAAACGTGTGTCTATGTAATCTAATTCTGACATCATTCAGGATCAGCTTAAAATATCTGCCTAGCTTTCTGTAAACACTAAAATGAGATTCCTATCGTGGTTTTATATTTTAAATATTAAAAGTAAATTGTGAAGTTGTAAAGAAATGGTAAAAATAATGGTGAAGTTATATTTATTCCTAGATTGAAGTCTTTTTAAATTGGCCATTACTGACAATATAATAAAAATTTCTAAATTAATTATGTGAACATTAAAAACTTTCTGCATAAAAACTCACTTCAAAGAAGCCAACATCAAACTTGCAATATATTTATAATATGAATGAATGGTTTTATCCATAATATATATGACTTAAATAAAACATTAAAATAATTGAGTAAAAGATTGTATATTTGTCTAAGATCTTTGAGACATTGAAAACTTACAAACTTTTATTTTCAATTTAACTTAAAAATTAACAAAAGAGAGATCAATTTTACTTTAAACAACAGGTTATAGGAATGCATCTCATACTAGTTATATAATATATTTTAAATTTTGGCAAGTTAATGGGTAAAAATTAAATGTTTTCTTAAAATTAGCCCAAGAAAACTGCTAATTAATAATGTTAATCATTATTAATGATGTCAATATGTATATAGCTGGTTGAAATGTTATTATATAATTTTATATTAAATTGACACAAAATTATATATTAAAATTGGCCTATAAAATTTGTTAGTGAAATATGATTAATAATAGAAATTTTGATTAATAATAGAAACCTCTTCAACAAATTATAATAACATTCACTAGCCATACCACTTACTCATAGAATTGTTGCTGTAGATGAATTTTTATTCACCCAAAGAAAACATTTTGTATTGATGAATAAAAATGTTGGAAAGCTATGTATGTGCAGTGTACCATTTTTTGAAAATACTTAGGAATGGTTAAAGTGTATTTGCATTTACCTAGGGAATAACTATAGCTAATATTGGTAGGGATTATGAACTTGGTCATTTTAAGTCTAATTTATACTCATGATTTAATTTATCTACAATAACCATGTGGTGTATTTGGATTTTAAAAAGGAATAAATAATAAATCCAGACTACTAAATTTCCCCATTTTCTGCCAACAACTATCTACTATAAGAAAGAGACTTTAAGGCTGGCTCTATGAGAGGTGGGAAAGAGACAAAAGGCAGTTGTGGGATTTACTTGGATACATTATTTTGAGAAATGCTTAAGGACAAGTAATAGTTGAACATCTCTTAGGTGAAAGCTTCTGGCACCACCCTGTCATCCAGGCCACCAGGCTGCCTTGCTGTTTTTGTGAGAGATGGCGACTGGTTTCCCAACTGGTCTTCTTGACCTTTACTTCACTACAGGAGCATTTAAAACCATAGTATCTAGGTTTCCTGTCTTTCCTATAAAGTGATCTAAGACCTTAGGTCATATGGTGCCCTAAAATCTCTCTGCCCTCATCAGTAACCTCTCACTTAAATTCACTTTGCTCTCCAGTCCTTGAGATTCTACATGCACATCAAGACTTGTGATCTCTATGCCTTTGTTCTCCTCTATGACTGATTAACCTTTCTCTTTGCATGCATGGAGTTCACTCCAGCATTCTGGCTCTCAGTCCATTGAAATATCTTCTAAGAAGGGTTTCCACATCCACAACAAGCAAATTAGTTACAGAGATGCTTCAACCTCTTGCCTCTTTTCTTGATGCCATCATAGACTTAAAGACAAACAAACATAATAACACACTCACCTTACATTTACTGGTTTTTGATTATTCTGTCTAGATAGATAATCCACAACAGAAGTAAGGATACACAGCCCAGGTTAGTAAACTAATTAGTTTATCATGGTTACTTAAAGGGGTATGGGGGTTACTTACAGAAGTTTAAATGACTCAAAGCTTATCAAGCACAGGCCATGACTCAAAAAACCTGAAAGCCTGAAGCTCACTGCAAAACTTGCAAATAGCTTGATGGATTAAAGAATGTCTCTTCCAGGTGGTTCAAGTACTCTCTGCCTCTTTTAGGCAATTTGGCTTGTTGGAACATCTTCTCAGAAGTATGACTAATCTACCTGTCCCATGTTGGAAGTGCTTTTCAATAGTCTTTTGTGCTTATATAAGCTTGGGGATCCAGTGGTCCAATGTATCTGGTCAGTTTTGGGAACTTCTTTTAACCAATATTAATTGTTGTTTAAGAATTTCATACAACATATTTTAATCATATTCACCTCAACTCCTCTCATAACTCCTTCAGGATTAAACCCCTCACTGCCCTAACTCCCACAATTTCAATTATTCTTTTATTAATTTTAATATGTGTTGTCTAAATGCTTCTGGGTGTGGCCCATCCCTGGAGCATGTTCAAAGTACCAGGAATCATAGTCCTAAAGAAAACGGGTTTTCTCTCATCCCAAAGCCTTCAACTGTCCCTAGACATTTCCTTTGGGGTAGGAACTCTTGAGCCTTGATTCCATGCTAGAATTTTGATTGGCTTGATCTTGCAGAGGTCTTGTAGAGTCTACTAGAACTGCTATGAGATCTGCGTGGAGAAGTACTGTCATGTCCAGAAACTACTATTTTGTTCTTGTCCTCCTCGACCTCTTTCTTTCACAGTCTTTCTACAATCTCTTCTGCAATAGAGCCCATGTCAGTGGATAATGCTGTGATATAGATATCTTGCTGATTGTTGAGGACCACGAAGTCCTCGTCTGCACTTGGACCATTTATAGGTTTCCTTTCTAGACAATATCTACTATACAAAGAAATTGATCTGATCTGAGAGCACGACAGATCAATGGGTAGAGAGACATGAATTTACAGAGTGGTTTGATACTATGCCCATTAAGTAACATAATAGTGGTAGGTTTGGCCTTATCACTTCTGATTCCCTAACTATGGTGTTTTTGTCCAAATTTGTAGTACCAAGCATGTATTTCCTAGTACAGAGTGAGCTTTAACTTTAATCAGAAAGTAGCTGGTTACCTCATAATATTTATTCCATTATTATTATATCTATGTACATTTCTTTCCATACCAAGCATTAATATAGCTCACATAGTTGGCAGCTGGATGAAATTTTTGATGACATTTTTCCTCCAGTAGTTCTTCCAAAGGGTCTTTTAGTATGAGAAGGGATAGCTTGAAGGGAGGAAGCTTCCTAGTCAATACTGACTTGATTTCTCTAGGTCCTATGACCAGGATGGCTGGTGTTTTCAGCAATAGGATCTTCTTGACAAGTACTGGTGTGTATCTAAGAGCAGTGGCAATAGCCTGTGTTATTTGGAGGGGGGGGTTATCTCTAAGACACATTAGTTTGAGGAACTTCTTGAATCTTCTGGGTTGTTTATTTGCTACATTAAATAAGCCTCCTTTTAGAATTTCCTGAGTCTTAAGGAGCTTACTTTCTCTATAAGATGAAATATTTCCCCTCCTTTATAACATCTTGGTTAGGTTTGCTTGTTTGAGGCAAGATATCACTATATAGCCTTAGATGATCTGAAGCTCACTGTGTAGACCAGGCTGACTTCAAATAGTCATAGGTCCACCTGCCTCTGCCTCCCAAGTCCTGGGTTGTATGTGCCACCACACCCAACCTAGAATACCCTGAGTACTAATCAGCTGCCTTCCAAGATCAAAAGTATCAACTCAGAGGAAGTGTCTATAAAAGATAATCACTATATTAATTTGCATAACAAATACATTGCCAAGCTCTATCCCAGTGTCCATTATGCGTTGAGAAAATATTAAAGCATTTATTATGTCCTCAGGACTAAGGTTTAACAGGTGAACAGTCTGTTACTCCAAAATATTTCCATGCTGGTAGCCAGGAGGCAGAATAGACATTTGGCTACATTTCCCTAGGAGTAGTGGCACACAACAAGATCATAATATTTGACTCTCATTAACTAACACATAAAATAGTTTCAAGGTATCCTTCTGCTGGTACAAGGGGGTGTGTTATCAATTTACACAGGAGAGATAAAGTCTGTAAAACTGAATAGGGCTTCTTGTGCACCAGAAGCCCTTACTTAAAACATCAAGGTCACAAACTCACAAAATCTACCTGCCTTCCAACTTCTAAGAATGTGTTTGATGGAGATAGGAAAATATGGAGGCTATGTCACTAGACCTCAAAATATATGGTCAATATAGACAAGTGTGGGTTATCCTCACTTTCCTTCTTATTGCTATTAGGCTATGTAAGTAGATTCAGGAGGGGGATATAATTACCACTAGGTATGTCCAGAACTAGGCAGACCAACTGACATGAAGAGAGTATACAAGGCAGATATCAAGACTTCTCCTGCATGCCTGGGGTCAGCCCTTCTAAGAAGTGTGCCATCCACGTATTTTCAACCCCAAATGCAGAGCATTCACTGTAGTTACTAACTCGTGAAGTTACCTATAGCTGGCCCATAGTTCAAATTATTGTATTTCTAATCTACACTTCCATCCCTGAAGACAGAAAGGAGATGAAGGATACAGATGGAGAAATGAAACCATGATGACCCTATCCCAGAAGGTCACATCAGTCCTTACATTTACTCTTTGGTGTAGCTCAGCCTTTGTTTCCTCATCTTCCCACAGGTCTTCAGGCACAGAGTTGAAATCAGCCTGCCACTGAGATACAAAATCTTGCTTGTGATCTGGACGCCGTAGAAACTCCTGGAAACTTGTCCTGTAAGTAGGGGAGAGAAGAAGATGGGTCTTTGGTCTACCTAAACATGACTGAATGTCACCTTTGGGGGTTTTCCTTACCTAGTCTCATATAAATAAGAAAGCACATTGTGCTGTCTTTCTCTGAGATGTCGAAGTACTGTTTTGATGTGGTTTATGTAGGATTTCTCTATCAGTTCCCAGTAAGGTACTAAAAATGAAGGGAGTTCCTGTTAAATAGTAAATCGCAGAGATCAGTGTTTAAAAATGAAAATTCTTGTGAGTAGCTGAGTCAAAAGAACACATGTTATCAAGATCATGTCCCAACTGCTGCTACCTGGAGCACAGCTTCTAGGATGTCTTAGTCCTCATCTGTCTCTAGAAGATAATTCTTGTTCCAAATAATCAACATGTTCCAGAACAGACATTATTGTTCCAGAAACCCTTCCCTGGCTCAACCAGTTTGCAAGGTTACCCTTAGGTCTTTGGAAGTTTTGTCTTAGCATCCTGTACTGCAGTTGTTAGAATATGGGTAACACTGATTCTGTTTGTCTGTACTCTATTTTAGAATAACAGCCCTGTTTAGTCAGGGGTTATAGATGTCTTGATCAGAACTTTGATCAAGAAAACTTGATCGGTTTTTCCTTATAATCACATGAGGTCTGGGACTTAGGAAGACCTCAAAGACTATTGAGTGGATGAATGGATTTACTACACCTTGCCTCAGCTGGAAAATGACCATGTCTGGAGAATTCTGTGGGTTCCTCCTGTCAGGGTGGGGACAGGTGGCTATAGTTGCTTTTCACCAAGAGAGTCATTACTTCTCGTGAATACAGTTTGTGACTTAGAAAGTTTAACTTACTCTACCTTCCATTGTGCAAACAAGCAATCAAATAGGAAATCAATGCAAATGGAATAAAATTGAAAGTATATGTTATATTGAATGTAACCTTGCTATATAATCATCCCTCTTTTTTTTTAAAATATACAGTTATTTACCAAGGAGTCACACATGAGGCACTTATAAATTATCTGAGTTAATTTATTTCTGAATTATGAAATCCTAAATACTAGAGACTTTTAAATAACTCCCAATCTCATTGATACATTGAACATAACGTTTCACACAGACCCCCTCTGCTGTCACACAAACTATGTCAATGGATATAGTGTTTCCCTTGTGAGTAGAAATTATTTTCGTGTATTTTCCACATCTTCGTCTTCCATGTGGCTTTGGAGAAGAAGAAAAGACCATTTGATAAATGGACCCACCCTAGGACCCAGTATTGCTGGTGAAGACAGCTACACTGCAATGAGAATTGATGTAAGCTGTTCTATCGTTACCTACCTGCCTTACCATGTATCCATCAGGGTTTACCCAAGTGAACCACTGAGAAGATGGTCACTCTACATACCAATGCTTTAGGGAAAAGGCATTTTACAGTGAATAATCAGAGTTCCCTGGCAGTGTATAAAATACTAATTCAGGTGCTAACTTCAACGCAGAGACAGAGGGGATGTTTTGTTTTGATGAGTTCTGGAAGACCTTTGTTTTGGCAGCTTGGGAAGGGTTATCAGTGAGAGAAAGGGAAATGTGGACAAAGGCTATGGTGAGCAGAAAGAGGAGTAGGTGCAAGGGCCCTATGGTTAGGTTTGTGTCTGCCTATTTAGAGGTAGTGCTAGTTGCAGCGTGTAAAGGACTTTCCAGAACAGAGACAGCATTCAAGATGATGATGACTCTGAGGGAAGATACACATGTATGTGTATGTATTGTGCATATGTATATACGTATTTTTGGGTTTTTTGACAGCTCTTGTGTATTGAAGTACAGAGACCATCTAACAAATATTTTATAAAGAGTGTAGCCTCATAATCACCATGTGAAGGTGAGATCGAGGACAAAGGAGTCAAATGACTTGTACCAGGACACAGAGCTGCTTGCTGACATGTCTGAGATTTGAACTTAAGTAGAATAACTGTAGCCTCTGTGTTTAAAATGCCCCTCAGAGCTGGAAAGCACACCTTCCGGTTTCTCTCTCTGAATTGTGTTTTGAAAACAGGCTACCACAGGAAACTTGCTGAAGCACTTTCAAATGGTTTCTGCTAGCTAGAAGAAATATTGTAAAAATGAACACACTAAGATCTCGGAAGGCAGTAGTCGTGAGAGCCATGTGGATTGTTGAGCTCAGATCAAGAGCTTACTAAAGGGAACATTATTAGTATTTGGAGAAGGTGCTGCTTTCTGTCCTTGCCCTAAGAATTTACCTGAGGCCCAACTAAAAAACTATGGACTAAATGATTTCTTGGAGGAGATATCAATGAGATATCAGTGAGCCTAGCGCTCACTTTGCTGCATGGATATTAGGAATCACTCTTACACAGGTGTACAATGAGAAGAGGCAAGTGAACCAAAAAGAAATACAAAATGTACAGTTCCAATTCGAAGAGAAAAGGAATGTCACAGCCAAAGTTCATGCTTGAGATCAGGGCAAGTCCTGATGCTCACTGGGATCATGGGAAGGGTGCCCTTGGGATAGATCCACCCAACAAAGCGTCTAAGCTGCGGCTGTGGGGGTTGGGGGTGGGGTGGGGTGGGAAAGGTCTAAGTGATTTTCTGTTTTTAACATGCAACAAAAAAAGGAAAACATATGCAAATGTCATTCATGGAGGGCGGACTCCATCCCGAAAGGGCAGCCAAACTTGGAAGTGTCAGTCACACTCATATGGTTCTGGCTTTAGAGCAATGGAGGACACATAAGGAGTGAAGCTATGCTTAAGGACAATGACTGATGTGGGGCAGTAGGCAAGATGGCACTCCATGCATGCAAGTTTTGAGAGGGCAAGTAGCCCTGAGAGGCCATCAAACAAAGCTTCGTGAAAGTGAATCTTGAGCTGTGTTGGGGACCACAAAGTGTTAAGAGGAGCCAGTTTTGGCTGCAGGGTATCTGGCTAATAGCCAAAATACATAAAAAGTACAGTTATTGAAAATTGAGAGAGCTGGGCGTGGTGGCGCACGCCTTTAATCTCAGCATCTGAAAATCTTTTTTGGTGCCAGGATTATGTAAATATTTATCAAAAAGCTGAGGTAAGCCTGGAATGGCAGCTTACTGGCAGAGGGGTAAAAGATCAGAGATTTAGTCCACCTTATGGAAGCACTCGGGAGGCAGAGGCAGGTGAATTTCTGAGTTTGAGGCCAGCCTGGTCTACAAAAGTGAGTTCCAGGACAGCTAGGGCTACACAGAGAAACCTTGTCTCAAAAAAACAAAACAAAACAAAACAAAACAAAAAAACGAACAACAAAACAAAACAAAACAAAAAACAAACAAACAANCAAAAAAACAAAACAAAACAAAAAAAAACCCTCGATGTTCAGAGTAAATGATTCTACTAGTTTGATTCTAAGGTGTCATACCTCAGGTATAGGCTCATTCACATAGACCCGTTCTTCTGTTCCTGACTTAGATGATGGTGGTGCTGTTGTTGGTGTGGGTGATACTTCTGCTGAGCCAACGGGTGATTTCTTTACTGAAACTTTGCCTCCTTGTGCTTTTCCTTTAGGAGAAACTTAAACATGCATATTAAATCATACTAGCACAAGAAGGTGAGCCAGATAGGTTTCTGAGGATGACAAAGGCCATGATCATTCTGGGATTCAGGCAACCTATTACTCATTCATTTAACTTCTTCAGGCAACTAACTCAAAGATAAAGACAAAATGCCTTGTTTGCTGTAGTTCCTGCATTAGCCAATACTATATGATGACAACAACTACTACTACACTAATACTATGACTTATTTTGTAATTTGAAAGAATACAGCAACTCGCATCTGTTTGGCTATTAGTTTGGGTACTTTGCTCATGGCTTGTTTTTCTAACCATGTGTGGCTCTTATAAAATGTAGGATTTACAAGAGAGCGTGTTTAATTTCCTATTGTAGAAACTGGCAAATTAAATTCCTTATGCCTCACGAGAAAGAGGGCGTCTTCTTTGTGCCTCTCGGGGCCAAGAGCAGAAGTTAGAGAAGGATCATCTTGAAGGGTTAACCAGAGGAGGGAAGTTATAGATGGGACACATGAGAGAAGAGATGACTGAAGTGTGGGAACCTTTTCATATTCCCTATAGGTTGAAAAGGATTTCTAAAAATGATGTTATTTCTTGCTCTGGTCAGATTTAAATTTAAGCCTAGAAAAATCAAGAAGGGAGGGAAGAAGGCATCGAGAGAGGTAGAAATAGAAGCAAAAAAATCTAAGCATAAGGGGACAGAGTAGATGGTAAGAAGGCAAGAGGGCAGGGAGGAGGAAGATGGCCTCTATGTCCTACTTTAGAATCTGAATAGGAAACATACTTCTTCTTTCCCAGGGAAGAGGGCAACCGAGACCTGTTGCAAGCTTTCCTTATATTATGAGCACAGACATACTGTGAAAGGATCAATTTTTTTTTTCTTTAAAAGATCGCTCAGGCTAAATTGCGCCTTCCTTCAGATTAATTGTTGAAAATTGTGTGTGCAGTTTGAAGATGACTTAACTAAAGCACTTTCTTTCTCACAAACACTATTCTAGTGGGGAAAATTTAGTGATGCTCTTTAGATATATTTAATTCTATGCTAATTAAAATGCATGTTTTTATTAGATATTTTCTTTATTTACATTTCAAATGTTATCACCTTTCTGGTTTCCCCTCCCCGAACCCCCTATACCATCCCTCCTCCCAGTTTTTAAGTAAAGAAGATATTAACAACTATGACTTTTGGGTAGTTCAGGTGATTTCTCCACATACAATTAAACCAATGACTATACACCTGCAGACTAGCAAAAAACATTCATTATTGAACATCCATTTTTTCTGTACGATTCTTCACTGTTCATTGTGATCTGTGATGATTTTAAGATAGTGTTTTCTAAGCAGAATTTTCAAAACAAACAAGCATAATGATAGATTGAGGACTTGAATAAGCTTCCCCCCTTCTTTTAAAAATATTTTCTTCATTTAGTGAAAACTAGGAAAGATAGAATTGTTTTTGGATCACCATGCTTTGAGACTATATTAGATGTATATAATATTTAGCAAAGAAAATCCTTAGAGAAGGAGATTTAATGGGAAAATAAGCATATCTATAGCTCAATTAGTGAAAGAATTCCTTTTAAACAAAAACTTTTATTAGCTATTTAAGTTTAATGAAGAAATTCATTTGAAGTCTTCAGGATCTATGGTGAGATCATTAACTCCTTGCCATAGCCATTCTTTATGGGTAAAAGTTTGAAGAAAAACTCATCTTTCGTACATTCTTACACATTGGTTTTAAGAAATTTTTGTTTAGTAATGCTAACTTGATAGCCTCCTAACTGGCTATCCAGTTAGAATAACAGTCCCAAGTGTTCAGCCCTCAAAACATTCTCATTATGTTAAGATCAATTTACAAATTAAAATGAGTCATAGAGAGAACTTCAGTTTTCAGGCAAAGTAATAGATCAATGTTAAAAGTAAAGATACACTTAGGTAAAAATGAAATGACAGAGTAATATGCTTGAGAACAATAAACAACTAACTAAATTAACAATAAATAACAGAAAAGTACAAATAGTGGTGATTTAGTAAAGAGCTGAGTAATTAAAAGTCAGACATTTAAAACAAAATTTAAAAACAGAATGTAAATAAGTAATTGTAGGAAATGAGTGAATGGCATTGACTGATGGGAAGGGAACCTTCAATCGAAGCACTTTCTAATTAAATTAGCATTTCTTGGGGTGGGGGCTTGGAGCTGTCATTTGTTGGAAAGAGGCAAACAGATTCTGACGTATATATTTTGAAGTAAGAGGTTTATTATAATTATAATAATAATAATTATTATTATTTATAACTTTTTAGTTTTAAAATATTCTCTGTGGGTATCTGACTTAATTAGTATTTTTATTAGTTGAAGTAAAAATATTGGTTAACAATAGTTACTTGCATATTTCTTAATTTTAGCTGTGTTCAGCAAAAGCAACTTTTTGCTGACAGATACATATTGTTAATGGCTGACTGGGCTGCAAAGAACACCTGCCTAAGTTGAATCCCAGGTTGACTAAGCTGAGATGAACATTTTAGATTAGAGGTAGAGTAGACTGAAGAACACAACCAGGAGGATAGAGCCCCAGCTTTAGATGAAGAGTCAGGGATGGGACACACACCAACTCTGTGAGGAGAAGGGACTTTGGCAAAGCTCATGAAGGAATGTTCAGGGATTGAACACACACCAACTCTGTGGAGAAGGAACTTTGGTAAAGCTCATGAAGGAATGTTTTCGTTGTTCAGCATCCCAGGATTTGTACTGTTCATCATGGATTCAGATAGATTTAACTGGAAAGTGGTAAGCCTGATAATCTGAGAACATAAATGAAACCCACCTTTATTGCAATTATGCTTAGAATAAAAAAAAAAAAAACCTCTGTATATCAATTCTGCATCTACACTGAAATCCCTATATGCAAGGCTCAGGGGCTATCATGAAAGAGGGGGCAGAAAGATTATAAGACAAGCCCTAGAAGAACAAGACACAAGTTGTGAGACTGCTGTATACATAGTTCTGGGAAGATGTGCCCATGAAATCTCAGCAATATAGTAACCTGAACTAGACCTGAACAGCGATGACACCAGGTGACACGTTAATGTGGATGGAGAAATCCCACAAGACTACCCAGGTGAAGAGCTATAGACAAGGAATGGCTACTCTGAGAGGGAGAGTTAATTTCTCAAGGGATGAGCCTCATAACTGGTCATCTAGTTCCAAGTGGCCAGCCCTAAAACATATACATAAGAGAAATAGGAAATGGACTTTACAAGTCTTACGTATATATTTATGTGAATGTGTACTTGTAAAAATGACAAAGAAAAAGAAAAAAATATCAAAAATGAGGATATATATGGATCAATACTTAAAGCAGAGAAGTTAATGACTATAAACTGGAAGAATTCTGGTGAGGACAGAGGGAAGGGTGGAAATGATGTCGATACAGTAATTACCTATGAATTTTTGTAAAAATCAAAATTTAAATTGCAAGGTAAATAAAAGTATGGTAACGCTTATGTTTAAAAATTGAGAGAGGTCATGAGGAGATTGAGAAGTGAAGGTAGATATAATATGAGTTAAGGGTGAATAAGAGGAAAATATAAAATTCTCAAAGAATTACTAAAATATTATTGAAAAAGATTAAAGGACATATATTTGGGGAGAGGTGTTTTGGGGGCAGGGTGAGTTGGGAGGAAGGAATAAATATGAGTACTATTAACAATATTATGTATATGTGTAAAATGTAAAATATGTGTGAAATATAAAAATAAAAAGTAAATATTTTAAGATCAACATAAGCTTGAATGTTTACAATTTCTAAAGAAACTCAAAAGGTTTTTTCTAATACCCAGATGCTAGGAATGGGTCAGTGATGCTACTAGCAAGAAATAATAAATTTGAAGAAATAAGAAAAGAAGTGATAACACAACTTGTAAAAAGAGACTCTAAATATAACTGTGATAAAATGCTCCGAGAGATAAACAAAAAATTGTGCCCAGTGATAATGATACTAATTTCAAATATTAAGAAGTAAAATAGTGTAGCTTTCTATGTGAAATTAATACTCAAATAATAGCATGTCTATACTATTGCAAATAAAGGACTTGTAAGTCTGATTTAAAGTTCATGTTTAAAAAGATTTCATTTATTTATTTAATAATTTATTCATTCGTTTGTTTATTTAAGTAATTTCATGTATATGCTTAAATTGTCTGCATGTATGGAGTGTACTATATTCCTGTAGAGGACAGAAGATTTTCTGAAACCGGAGTTATGGGTGGTTGTGAGTCTCCGTGGTAGTGCTGGGAATGACACCAGGGTCCTCAGAAGGAAATGCAATCTAATCTCACGGGCCTCTAAAACGCACCTTTTAAGATATCATTTAAACTCATAAACTAGAAAACTAAAATCCAAAAGAGAAAGAAAGAAAGAAAGAAAGAAAGAAAGAAAGAAAGAAAGAAAGAAAGAAAGAAAGAAAGAAAGAAAGAAAGAAAGGAAGGAAGGAAGGAAGGAA
>NC_034600.1:56259838-56282377 GCF_900095145.1 Mus pahari
GGAAGGAAAGAAAGAAAGAAAGAAAGAAAGAAAGAAAGAAAGAAAGAAAGAAAGAAAGAAAGAAAGAAAAGAAAGAGAAAGAAAGAAAGGAAGGAAGGAAGGAAGGAAGGAAGGAAAGAAAGAAAGAAAGAAAGAAAGAAAGAAAGAAAGAAAGCAAGAAAGAAAGAAAAGAAAGAGAAAGAAAGAGAGAGAAGGAAAGAGAGAAAGAAGGAAAGAAGGAAAGAAAGAAAGAAAGAAAGAAAGAAAGAAAGAAAGAAAGAAAGAAAGAAAGAAAGAAAGAAAGAAAGAAAATCCTTTAGGTTAATTTAACTGAGCTAGTGAATGAAAATATTTTAACTGTTAATCTTGCATTGTTGTTCCTGGCTTTTTTAGTGCCCATATTTCTAATTAAGGTGCTCCCAGACTCTCCATTCTATTACATCTAATTTATGATTTGGTAGCAAGTCTCTCCACGTGTGCTCAATATGTCTTTCTGGTGCTCATACAATAATCTTTCATTTGAGTTTAGTTTGGGAACAATTAAGATGCAAGAGATAAGTAATATGAAATAGGACATTTCTCTGGTGGTAAATAATCAGGAGCTGAGTATAAATAACAGCAGTTCGAATTTCAATTAGCATGGCGTCTCAGCCTTGATTTACTAACTACATCTACGAACATAGGTCTGCAGTGTCACATAAACATGGCAAGATTGCCTTTGACAGTAATGCTCTAGAATATGATGTTCATCTTAGCATATATATATATATATATATATATATATATATATATATATATAAACTGTGTGTGTGTGTATAGTATTGAGGTATAGTATTGAGATATATATCAAGATATTCATAACATTTAGAATATTTTGTGACTATCACTACCCACTTTTAGACTATGGAAGTTTATGATGGATATTTAAGTAAAAGTACACACCACAAGATGGTAACTCTGGGAACCTATCTGGAAACAAGTCAAGTACACGTATTCATTGCATTTAAATCTTTAAATTCTTTTGTTATAGAAACAACATGAGTCTAATTAATATGTTTTAGAGCCTGTATGTTTTCCATTACGCACTTCAAAAATAATATTTACCTTACTTCAAATAAATGGATAAAATAAAATAGACAAATATAAGTAAAATTCAAGTCAGATAATAATGCAACTCAAAACACAAGGTCAAAACCTGAAGAATGAAAAGGCAGTTATAGTAGTTCCAGCCTTTGCATAAATGGAGAGTCAGGTGCTACTGTGGCTCTGAAATCGCACCCAAGATAAGACAATGAAAGGGAACACACACTCATTATATAACCACTCATGCAGTAGTGGCAACTTCTCACACCCCTTGATAGCAAGTGAAATTTCTCACTTAGGATTACGTATATGAGCTATTGAGTGAGACAATTACATACTTGCATTTCAGAAATTGCAATAGCGGGTCATTACCGGTCCAATGCCAAGTTTTAGTTCTACTTCTGTGTTGTAAGGAAAGATGGAGATGTTATGCCCAAGTGCTTATTAGTGAATACAATTTAATGAGAGGCCAAAAATGGCACAGCAGAGGCTTTATGGGAGCAAAGCTTAACACCTATAATATCCATGATCTGTGGATACTCTGCCTATTAAGCAATCGCTTCATTAACCCTTGCAAGCATCACTTTTTTTTCCTCCATTGCCTTGGAATCTGATGCTGTTTTCCTTAGAATGAACTAATGGTTTGCAAATGCCCCCCAAAAGTAGTCACAATGTATACTGCCTGCCATCTTCCACGGCTGTTTTTTACTGAGCTGGTTATAAAACACAGGAATACATGTAACAATCGCTAACTTTATCTGTTGTACCTTTCCAGTCTCACCTTTCTTTCCTTTTCCTTCAGGTTGAGATTCTTGCTTACCATGCTGGATTTCTAAATAAAATTCAACATACAAATATCACTGATGGTTTCTTTCAATAGCCTAGACTGTACGAGCTCTAAGCAATAAAATATGTTTTTGAACTGCATCAAATGAGTCACTATTTTTTTCCTGTGAGCTGAAGTCAATCTGAAGACAGACTCTACATTTACTCTTAATGAATGATATAGTTCATCAAGAATTACAGTTCTATTCTATGTCTTCATGCAAAGAAATCTAATATTACTTTAGTAGTGAAATTTAGTAATGAATTTGTTCATAATATTTAACGAGATGGTAGGGCATTTAAAGATAAATCACTAGTGTGTGTGTGTGTGTGTGTGTGTGTGTGTGTGTGTGTGTGTGTGTGTGTGTGCTTAGAAGTGATAGTCAAAAATTACATTAATGCTTGGTACTTGCCTTTGACTATTTCTTGTCTGACTGCTAAGATTCCTTAGAAATAAACAAGTAAAAGACACAGAGGATCATCCTCACAACAATTTTACCTAAAAGGATTTTTAAACAGACATATATTTGACAGCAAATTTTATAAAGTTCTGTATGTTGGAATCAGTTAACTGTTTTTACAGAAAGAAAGTTTAATAATTAGAAAACCTTATGATAAAGATATTCTGGGTAGCAAGATATGTAAGGAGTTTTGCTGATTAGAACAAGATGGTCATACAGAAACAAAATAAGACACTGGATTTATAAAGTTTTGTGGAAAACTATTTCTATTGAAAGTAACATGTACTCTGACCCATTTTAAAGATTAGCTCTAAAGTATGTTCTGAAATCTAAGTGTGTTTCAGTGAGTGAGTGTGTGTGTGTGTGTGTGTGTGTGTGTGCATGAGAGAGAGAGAGAGAGAGAGAGAGAGAGAGAGAGAGAGAGAGAGAGAGAGAAGAGGAGAGAGAACTGTGAATTGTAACCCAAGGTGGTCTTAACTCCTCATTTGCCTTTTATCTCTGGCAAATGTTGGGGTTTCAGGTTTGCAGTACCGTGCTTATCCTACAAAGAAACAAACAAATAAAGACAAAAACCAAAAACCACTTAAATAGTAGCAAGATATTATTATTATTATTATTATTATTATTATTATTATTATTATTATTATTTTATACTGAGAACTTTAGTTCAAAATTAAATAGACCTTTCAATGGAAGATAAATGTGAAGGTTTTTAGTTGAATCCTAAAGAGGGTTGAAACTTATAAAATGGAGACCTGTATTCTAGAATTGTACTTGGACCAAATCCGCTAAGATTAAGTGCACTGTACCTCCTCCAACCATTTTTTCAAGCTAGAGTTTTGATTCTTGTTTAAAAGAACGAGTATTTTTTCACAGTAACTTTCTCTTTGAAATAGTAAAGCAAAAGCTCTAACTTGCTTGGGCAAACATTTTATCTGAGCTGCTGGGTGGCTCTCTCTACCCTCCTGCCTTTTGATGCCTATGAGCACTAATATTTCCCACCAGTATTGTTATGTGCTTGGATGTAACTAAGCAAGTAGAAATGAATCATAGTATATGCTTATAAGATTAGGAACTAACTCTGCCCTTGTTAGAAAAGAAAGAGACAGGTACAGTCAGTCAGTGAAGCCAAAGCAGATTTATTATTCCTCCAGTGTACACTATTCAAGGTTACAGCTTTAAAATAGAAAAAAAAATACTCTAGGAACTTAAATATTTAAATTCTGTCAGAATAAGAAAGACTAGAAGTTAGTATTGGGAAAGGCACAGTTACACTGATATTCTGATTATAAGCAAGCTCAAAAGGACCATGGTGGGTAATTCTCTAGCATGTGAAAAATGCCTTCCAAGTCTAAATCACATTTTAAAGATTTGACTTTTTCTAATTAAATATTATATATTCTAATTCCTAGTGAGGTTACAAGAAAATGTACTATATATTATACATGATTTTGTATTTTACTGTCTTATACTAAAAGAAAATTTCATATTTATATACCCTGTATTTGGTTAAACCCAGTTTTGTTAAGCACAATGGACCTTAGTGTATTATTATGAAGGTCACTTAAAATTCCTTCAATTGTGTGAAACAAAGTTCTTTGCTTTGTCTCTAAAATTTTAGTTTCTATGATTACATTTAGTTTTGTAAAGAACAACAGATTTATGTCAAGTCTTCATGCAGTGAAACTATTATTAGAGACAGTTATGATATACCAAGGATAAGCAATGAAATAGACAGCAAAACAGCCAACTACCTGTGAAGAAGCTATGCCACAAGTCACATTGATATTGGTGTTTCACAAATGTCACTAGCAAAATGCTTAATCATGTACATTTTCTGTCACTTGATGTTAAATTTACAGGTTCCAGTGGCTAAGCATCTAGAACAAATGAATCTATAATATATTTTCTACAAGACTGTGTTTTTTATAAAAAGTCATTTAATTTTACTGAGGTGACGGTATGCATGTGTGTATGTATGTATATTGCTGTGCACACACATGCCATGTTAAGTATGTGGAGTTAGAGAGTAACTTTTGAGATGTGGTTCTTCTTTTTAACTTCATGAGTCTTGAGGACACAACTTAGGTTGTGACTAGGCACCTTTACCCACTAAGCTACATCAGTGGTCTCATCTGTATCTATTCTATGACTGTCTAACTGAATGTTTCTGGCTATACACAAATTCAAGTATCTAATTAATGTTGTTAAGCAGTTGTCTTCTCCACATGCCCTAAAACATTTGTTACCTACATCTCTCCTCTGCCTATCTGAACTTCTAAGCACCTGGCCTGACGGGGTGACTCTACATCTCCTGTGGAACAGGGAAGACGTTGAGCTTTTTAAACAAGCATTTTGCTGAGCTGGAGGGCTTTTCCTTGAAATCAAAACGAATGTAGCTCAGTGGTAGAGCATATTCTCTGCCTGTGAGAGATCCTGATAGAATCTGCAATGCCATAAAAAAAAAGTAGAAAGAGTATTTCCACTTCTGGAAATATTTGTTTCACATGATTGAAGTCTCCACAGTCTAAATCTAGACAAGAAGCCTGTCATTCTAATTTATCATTCTTTCCTATGTGAAAACAAGAAACTGACTAATAGGATACAGATCACTCTGTCAGTCACCTGATTGTGTCTTTCCTTTCCCAGGAGTCTTTGCCTGATGAAGCTCCTTGTCTTTTTCTGCTTCAGATGAAGGGGGAGGGCTCATAGTGGGAGGCTCAGCCTGGGGAGCCCCCGCCTTTTTCTCAGTTTCCTTTTCTTCCAGTGTCTTTTCAACTTCAGAAAGGATGATAAAAACAAACCTTCATTAGGGACTCTGGGTGCCTACTATTTCATTTCAACTAACAAATATCAAAATAATTATGAAATTATACTTATTAGTAAAATTACTTCTACATACTCTATTCGCAGCAAAATTTGTTATTCCTAACATTCCTTCATGTTTTGGGTTCTTCTTTTTTCATTTGCCTCATCGTTATGGTTATGATAATGGTATGAGATGAGGGTGATAATGATGATGTTGATGATGTGTGTGTATCTGTATGTATGTGTGTATGTGTATGTAGGTATATATACATGTGTGCGTATATATGTGTATATGTATAATTAGATAATAAAAAAGGATAGGTTCAAATGTCAAAGAAAATATAAAAGTTGAAAAACAAAATATTAATTAAAATGATCTAGAACATCAAAGTTAGAAGTACATAAAGAAAGGAGAGCAGTCACATGTGGCAGTGAATGCCTATAATCTCAGTTCTTAAGAGGCTGAGTTAGGAGAACCACAGAAGTTGAAAACCACTCTGTCCTACACAGTGCCTTTCACATCATCCTAGTATCTCATGAAATGAAAATAATAAATAAATAAATAAATAAATAAATAAATAAATAAATAAAGACTCAAGCAGTGTGATATGAGATATAGGATGCCAGGTGTAAATGGCAAAACGACTGTTAGTCTACCACACAGAAATGGATGATCACATGCCTAAGAATATATAGAGAGCAATTAAGTGGATTTTTTGAGTTAAAATAACAATGTGCCAGATGGTGGTGGCTCATGCCTTTAATCTCAACATGTGGAAGGCAAAGGCAGGCAGATCTCTGAGTTCATAGACAGCCTGATCTACAGAGTGAGTTCCAAAACAGCCAAGCCTACAGAGAGAAACCTTGCCTCCAAACATTAAAAAAAAAGGAAATAGAAAAAGAGAAAAAAAAAAGGAAGAAAAAAAGGAAGGACAGAAGGAAGGAAGGAAAGAAGGAAGGAAGGAAGGAAGGAAGGAAGGAAGGAAGGAAGGAAGGGAGAAAGAAAGAAGGAAGAAAGAAAAGAAAGAAAGAAGGAAGAAAGAAAGAAGAAAGGGGAGAAAGAGAGAGAAGAAAGAAAGAAAAGAAAAAAAGAAAAGAAAAATACATGACAAAAAGTTGGGTTAGTATGAAATGGGGGGGTGGATCTGTGAGAAGTTGAGAAAGGAAGAATATTATCAAGATACAATGGTTACTCTTAATGATTTAATATGTTTGTAAAAACATATGTACATATGATTACCTTTGATCTTTTTGTTTACTGCTTCAGTAGCAAAAATTTCTTTTACTTTCTGGCATAAGAGCCCTTCATCTATTTCAGCATTGATTTTTGTCAGAATGTTTTTTGGCTCTGTAAACCACTCTTCCAACAATGGCCAGTTGTCCAAGAAGCCAACAATTCTGTGAAATAAAGACATTATATGAATATGTGATACTCATTTAAGTGTTTGAGTAAAGAGACATTAAACAAGATATTTAGTAGATTTATTTGACAATTCATAATGAAGAAGTAGCCTGGCAATGGAATTCAGCCCCCAAAATTAACTTTTTGTGAATTTATATGTGATGGAAAAATACTATATTTAAAGAACTTGTCTGATGGCATCAAGGTTTAAGCTTTAGAATTTTAGAAGTATGGATGAAAAGGTTTGAAAACGCTAAGCATTTGGCAAACTTCAGGCTTATGCTCAAATTTCTGAAGATGAAAGAAAATGTCATTCACAGTAATGTGTCTGACTTTGTTTAATGGCTCTTCCAGTGATGCCATAGACCCAACACTCAGGTCATACTTTCCTTTTCCCTTATAGATACAAAGTGAAGAGGTCTTTGGGTAAGGAGAGAGGGCATAGGCTAGTTAGCTTTATTCAAAATTATTCTTGAATCATTGGGATTTTCCCCCCTCTGAGAGCATAGACAGCTTCCTATAGCTCAAATTACACTTTCTGCTCATTTATTCTTAGATATCTCAAGCTTTCATGAAATTGCCTAATTTTGTCTAAATTTTCTTTTCCAAAGCAAAGTTATGCACAATTCAGAGAAAGTCAAGTAACTTCATTTTGGTCAACTTGAAGAACTACTATGAATTTTTTCAGTTTTGACTTCCAGTTCTTTGAAATTCTGTGATCTTCACTGGTACTTTCTAAGTGCTTGCTGAATTCTCCAGATAAAACTTAAAAGCATTTTCTTTTTCACGTTTTTTTTTTTTATTATTCTTTTACTTTCTTCACCTTTTTTGTCAGGTAATTTTATTAATCATGTTAATGCTAACGTTGCTTGAAGGAATGACAGATAAAGTGACTGTCCCTAGGCCCAAGTTAATCATGCCTAAAATCTTAGCCATCAAACCTGAAACTGTTTCACATACATTAATGCATTTATATACTGTTCATTCTGGGATTTTTTTTTTTTCTTTTAGACTGGCAGGAAATACATTGTTACAATGTATTTCGATACATTGTATGTCCCATCTAGTTGGGTAAGAAAAGAGAGTAGCGTAAACAAGATTCATTGTCCTGAAAGCAAGCTGTTGATGAACTGGGGTTTGACAGGTACATTAGCAGGAGTGTAAAGGCATCTGATTTTTAAAATTATTTCATTTTGTGCTAAAATTTTTTTAAAGATATTTTTTGCTTAAAAGCATTTTCTGATTGGCTTGTTTCCCCAGACTCTGACAACTGTGGCTCCAAATACAAATGTTTTCCACATAATATTTCACTCAATGCAGAAACATAGTTTTGATTTACCTGTAAAAGATTCTGTGGCAGGGATGAGTCTCTTTCCCTTTTTATAGATTTTTTTTTTATTCATATGTTGTTTATTTACTCATTCTTAACAGGTATTCTGGGTAGATACTGGTGAAAGAATACTAAAAGCCTAGCAGATACCTTATCGTCTAGAAGTTTGCATGTAGTGTAATTATTTGTAACAGTCCTATATTTATAATTCCAGCACTTCAGAAACAGTTCACAGGTCCTTAGCAATGACTTGAACATGTAGTTGAAATACATGTAGATATCCCATGAGAGAGAGCTTCTCTTCATATGCCTCCAGGAATCATTAGGAGGGTCCCACTAGACTTGGAACACCCACCTTCCTAGAAATCAGCTGACTCTTCTTGTCATTGTCATGGGAAGGCAAACTGTAGAACTCGCTTTATGAAATTATACAGCTCCAGGTACAAATATATGACAAAGGTAGGATCACAAACATAACATGACAATATTGAAGCTCACTCATTTTTATCTTTGAAAAATTACATTTTTCCTTGTCTATGCAGTGTTCCAAAACCTAGGACCATGTCCATATTGCATAGAACTTAATTCTTTTATCTTTATCATGAATGATCTCCCATTTCTGACTATAAAGAACTTCCTTGGTGAACACATTCTACTGACCTCAGAGTTTTTTTTATCCTTCCAAAGTCACCAATTGTCACCTCTTTGAAGGGCAACAAATAGGAAGGGCACAAAGTTGAAAACGTACCTGTGCTGTATGTGGTCTCTTAAGTTCCGGTCCTCACTCTTATCTTCGCTTGTACCAGTTCCAGGACGGCGAACATTTTCATGAGAAATTTCATTTGAGATTTCTTTAGCTATGGTACAAAAACTACCTAGTTAGACAATTAACCATACCAATCAAAGTTGCTACTTACTGACAAAACATACTTGTGCAAGATTCCAGGTAGAAATAGCCATATTTTGGTCTACAATTGCTTCAGTGTTTATATTAACATATATAATATATACAAATATATTTACATAGAATATATTTTGATTATGTTCTTTTCATTCTCCACCTCTTCACAGATTCTCTACCACCTTTTTACCTACCCAATTTCTTGTTCTTTCTCAAAAACAAAATAAATAAAAACATCAGTCAAAACAAACATGTAATAAGACAAAAACTACCAAAACAAAAGCTTCCCAAGATCATGCCAATCAAAATCCTAGTGTGGAAGGAGAAGAAGCTTGCTGGGCCCTACCCCTGGGCATTAGAAGCTGATAGCTTCTGGGGGAATGAGAATCACTCTTCACTGGGGATGTAGCCACTGCTTGGTGGTCCATGCACCGCTGGATAGTCCCATTGTCATGCATATGTGACCAGCACTAAGTAGATTATGATTTAATAAAACAAAAGAAACATAAGAAGTTAGGAAGGGAATGTGTTTGGGTGGGACCTGGAGAGAGTTGGGTGGAGATTGTATATGTATATGTATATGTATATGTATATGTATATGTATATGTATATGTATATGTATATGTATATGTATATGTATATGCATATGCATATGTACATGTACATGTATATACACACATGGAATTCTCAAAGGATAAAATTTTTGAAATAAATTTTAAAATAAATAAAACATTAATTATAGCAGTTTGTGGATTTAAGAGAAGAGAATGGCATTGGAGATGGAATTGCATAAGCATGCATAGAAATGATAGAAATACTGTGTACAAATATATTCAAATTCTCAGATAAATTAAAAAAAAACTTACCATTATTAAAGAGAAACCCAAACAACCACAAAAATTTAAGTGGTTTTAGAATAAGAATTCATATTTCTCTTGGAATGGGCAAGAAATGAGGTAAAATCACACTGAAGAGAAGCTTGATTGTCAATATGAAATACCTCAGGACAGATGGTTGGTGAGACAATTCTGAGATGCAGTAAGTTAGGTTCAGGGAAGGGAAGATACCAAGAGTTTCTTTTAACTAATGCTGGGCTGGACAGGAGAGCACTTCCCATGAAGGAAAGTACTTCCTGGGTGGGAGAGTACTTCCTGTTCTTAAAAAAACAACCTGAGTCTAGTTCCCAGCAGTCACATGGTAGCTTTCAAGGGCTTGTAGCTCCGTTTCTAGACGCCCCAATGCTTTTGTCTGATCACTGTGAGCATGTGCACATATGTGGTGCCTATAACCACACAAAAGCACACGGGGGTGGGGGATAGGGAGAGAGACTGAATAATAAATGAATTAAGAAAAAACACATAAGTAAAGTTAACAAAGGAAAAAAAAAAAAAGACAAAGCATGCCATATTCCCTTCTTTCTCTATTGAAGTCTGGCCACCAAGATCACACCATATTCTGATTCTTGAATCAAACAACCAAGAATCAGAAACATTCCCTTGTATCTCAGGACTCTGTATTGTACTGTGTTGTCCCTCTTAGCTGTCACTAAAGTTCAGTGTCAACAGAGTATGATTTCTTCTTTTTGTGCTTCATTATAGAATATCTTGTCTCCCTAGAGCCAGTGGAATATTTTTCCAGCTGTTATCAGCCCATGACACCGATACTTTAGATAATTTGTCTCAGGATTGACCCAGTTTATCATTTAAGACTGGACAACGTATACACAGCCAGTAAACCCTTTGTTTCAGAGACCTCTCTGTCTAAAGTTTGATGGAAAGATACTGACTATAAAGAATATGTTGTCGTGGATAACAGACTTGGAAACAGAAAATCAGCACTGGGAAGAAGTAGGAGTAAAATAAGGGGACCATAAAGTCAAATATGCATGAGACTACTTACTAATACCACACTATAATATTGTGAAAGAGTCATGCCTCTTTTTGGCACTATGAACTCGCTCTAGAATAAACACAAAGAAATTGACCGTGAGGAGTGAAAAATAATTAATAGGAAAAAAAATGTTCACCAGCTCTCACTGAGGTTCATCCAAAACACAAAGTACTCCTAAACGGGGAATAAACAGAAAATGATGAAGAAAAAAGCAAGCCTTGAGCTAGACTAAAAGGAATTAAAGCAAAACAGCACTGGGTGCGAATTCACAGCGCTCAAGAAAATGAAGGGCCTCGGAAGTGTAGTCATCAGTGTCTATCTACATTAATGATAAAACAAGAGGGAATGGATTTGGAATAGAAAATCATGGTGGCTTTTGTTTATTTGCTTTGTTTTGGGTTTTTCTTGGTTATAAAATTTATGATATCCAAAGCTAGGAAAGAATGCCTTGGACTAGATTGAAAGGAATGAGAGTTGCGCAGAGAAAGACACACTGAGGAGTACATTAATAGCATGTGAGTCGGAAAAGGGTCTGGAATGTTCACAGGGTGCGGTAATCACCCCTTCAACAGATAGATGACTGAAAAAGAAATGTAGACACTTCAACTTGTTTTTCTGCCTCTCAACTTTGCCTTTCTGTATCCGCCAAGGTTTTTCTTCATCTGTCCTGATTTCACTTCTGAGGTTTGACCAAACACTTTGACCAAAAGCAACTTAGAGGAGAAAGGGCTTCATTCACAAGTCCAGGTTGTAGTCCATTACTGTGGGGTGGGTCAGGACAGAAACCCAATACAGCTAGTCATGCTGTAGTTGAGAACCCAGACAAATGAATGCACACATATGTAATGTTTAGACTGTTCTTTTCTGTTCTTAAACAGCCCAAGGATTAAACTTAGGGAAATGCGTTTCTCACAATGGGCTGGTTTTTGTTTTCGGCATCATTTAATGGAATTAAGAAAATATCCCACAGACATATCCAAAGGCCAATCTTAAGTAGGCAGTCCCTCATTGAGATGCTCTTCCCAGGTGAGCTTATATTGTGGCAAGTTCAAAATGCAATCATCTTATCATTTCTTTTATCATAGTTAAACTAAAGCAGTTATCTTTAAATTTTAAAAACGAACAAACAAACAAACATCACCACAACAAAAATACAAACTTGTCTTCAAAACTAATTACCAGGAAAATAAATCATACTACCCCCAGGCCCTTCTCTATAAGACAGAAGAAGAAAGGAAAAAAGAGAACAGGTCCTAAAAGGAAATTTGTAGTATTCTGAACCTATGCTCTCCCCCTTTCACAAAAATTCTTCTAGAAAGTTACCTTCATTCCTGCTCCCTGTCTCTGTGCCTCTCTTTCAGGCTTCCATTCTCAGCAATCCATCTCCCCCCCTCCCCTGTCACCAAAAATGTCAAAGCTAATGGTTATGTTTCCATCCTTATCTCAATGTATTTTTCTATAACATGTATAGGAAGAACTCAGCTTACAGGGCTTCCATTAGTTATCAGGTTGTTTTCATATTCACAATATATCAAATGAAGTCAGATGAAAATTCTAGAAGCAACCAGATTACACAGTGTATCAATGACTGAGATTGGGGGTTCAGTCTCACCATTGTTACTCTAGACTTTGAGTTCTTTTAAATGTTATACTGTTCATTTTAATTAGATCTCCAAAGGGAAAATTATACACGAGTATATAACCTAATGAATTAATAAACTGAAAATATTCAGGATACAGATCAACAAAATCCAGCCTTAGAAGTCTCTAATGTCCCATTGCAGTTACTATTAACCTCAGAGGGTGATCACTCATAGCCTGAGCTGGAAACCCTGTGGTGCTTCCTCTTACCTTTATCCAAGTCACCATTCTCTCACAAGCTAAGCCATGCTCTCTCTGAGTGGCTAAGACAGGCACTGACCCTTCCACAATGATGCTGGTCTCCTGCAGTGATTATTCCTTCTCCGCAAGCCTCCTTGATCTCCTCCCTATAATCTTTGAGCACTGTCTGGATTGATGTTCAGCCTTTGCTGCCTCCCTGCCTTTGAATGTGGTATGCCGACCTGAGATGTGGTTCATCAGACTTCTCTATGGATTGCAGTCATCATAAGGCAGTATGTGGAACCTGTTCCTAGTGACTGTGCTCAAACACGCTGGTTAGACTTCGACTGTTCTTGGAGGGATAGTGCACTGCACTTTACTCCTAAATATCTGCCCTTTGCTTATGAAACACAGGATACAAAGGCACACCACAGATTAAGTGTTTGGTGACTTCCTCACCACTATCCCAGGTAGATCTCACTCCAAATGCTGTGTTAGCCCTGAGAGAGTTAACGAAAGAATAATTAATGCTATCATTTGGTAAAACATGTATTTTAAGAGTAAATCTGTAACAAAGAACTCATGAAATGAACTGTGCTTTAGAAATCATTCACTCTTGTCAGTTCATAAGAGAGTTGGTAAAGAGTGACAAGCAATTCAAAACAGGAAGTGCACACCATTATAAGCAACTGGCAATGGAGGAATAGATATTAATAGATTGAAAAAAAGAAACTGGCTACTACCTATAGGGAAATATATTTGCTGTGATACTTTTGACAGAAATTGTATCTCAGTTGAAGAAAATTCACCAGGCTGACTGCAAATGGATAAAATTTGAATTGCTAGCAATTTCCTCTAACTTATAGATTTACTGAATAGTCAAGTCGAAGTTACAGCTCCTGACAGAACCAGTTATCTTAAAACATCTAGTAGAAAATATCCAGGTCTCTACTGAGAAAATACCCAGGAATCTTTCATTCATTTCAAAGCCGTCCACAAACTTCCCTGACATTTATTACATATCACACCAATCCTTTGCATTAAATCCCAATGTCTTTGAATATTCATGACAATACCATAGTCCTTTTTTATTCCATCGGGTAGAAAACTGAACTGTAAGAAATGAAATATATTTGTCATGGGGTCTCTGATTTCTGGAAGGCTAAGGTGAGAATATTATTGAGTCTATGAATTTAAAGCCAGCAATAAAATGAGACCTTACCTCATAAAAGAAAAAAATATAGATAATAAAATAAAATTTAAAGTGCAACAACAAAAAAACCCAATGAATCAAGTTTCTCAAGTACCTTATAAGGGGAAATTAAGGCTTAAGAATATATACTTTCATCTTGGTAAATGTTTAATTTGTAGGATAAAATATTTCCGTTTTAATGATAAGAAAAGTCAAATCCATCAAGAGTTTTGGCAATAGTACTCAACTTTGCCATATGAGCAGTTACAGCCACTGTTTCTGGCCTCCTTAGAGTCAATACATAATCCAAGAAAGAATGTTGCCAGATCCTTACATACAATATAGTAGATATAGTTTTATCAGCATCATTAAAGTACCAGATAGCTATAAATTGCATCTTTGTGTGTACACGTCTCAGAGGAAGCTCTGACATGGAGAGCTGTCAATTTACTGGAAAAGGCCAGTGACGTGCTTACAGTTGGCCCAGAATTCTCCCTTAGTTCCAGGTTTGGCTAACACTAAATACTGTCAGTAAAAATAAGAGACAGTGAACTCAGCTAGATAACACTTTGAAAAAATATAGATTAAATGAATCTATTAATTTAGTCAAAAACCATTTTCAATATAATATATTTGACCATGCTTTTCCCTCCTCCCAGATTCTTTCTAACTCCCTACACAGCCAGCTTCATGATCTCTTGCTCTTCAAAAAACAAAAACAGAAAACAAAAGCAAAAACAAAACAAAACAAAACAAAAAACAAAAATGAAACCATGGAGTTAAAAAGAAAACCCACAGGTTTTAAAAGCACATTTGATTATGGAGAAGAGTGTAATGTTTAAAAAAAAAAATCAATGTATTCCTCTTACCTATGAAATCATTAGTGCGAGCCAGCGATGAGTTATCGGAAATATCTAGCAATATGACAAAATCAAGTGCAGATGGGAGAAGAAAGACCTCTTTGGAAGCTGAGGGGTCTAGGGCCAATGTGGGCATTTGTTCTTTCTTCCTCTTTAACTGTAGGAATTTTCTTTTGTACCCTGTGAGTGCTTCCTCCAGGAGTTTGGCTTGATTTAATGTCATTGGAAATCCATCAAGAACCCAGCTTTGGTCCACAGGTATCTCCCTAAATTCAAACGGCACAATTCATTAGCATGCTGAGAGACACTATGGCCCTTCAAAAGTCAGTGATACGATGAGTGCCTTTTCTTTATTGTAAATTCATCCTATTGCATAGATGTCGCTATTTAATAGCTAGAGTAAGAGGTTTCCTTATGTGTTCTGATTGCTTCCTTGCCTAAAATCCTCCTGTAGGTTCCTGCTGTCATGCAGATCTGTGCTCTTAACTTATAACTACCTTTCACAATTTTAAATGCTTACATGTTGGGGTCTCCCACCTCCACTAATCACTCTCCCTCAAAACACCAGCCCCTCACAGGCACATAGGCCCACCAGAGATTTGCTACCGAAAGGACCTCCCCAGATCTCCCAGAATGCAGCATCCTTGGACCGCCTACCAGGCACTCATCCCTGCCTCAATCCTCGGACCCGCCTATGATTCCTTGGACCCGCCTACGATTGGACCGCCACCAACTTCAAAAGACTCAAGGGTGGGCTGGGAATTTTTCATGTTACTTAAGCAGAGTCTAGTTATTAAACTTGGAGCCTTGACCAGTGTGAAATTGCCAGGGCTTCAATTTCCTTTCGCAGCCTATTCCCTTTTAGGATATTCCCACCCTTCAAGAAGAACCCAGACCGGAATGTTTCCGCGGGTGGGAACACTCACTTACAGGCAGATATCCTCACCACGGTGTGAATATGTGTAGCTCTGTCTACCCTATGCTCAGGCTGCACTTCCTCAAAAGTCCTCATCTATACAATGGAGTACTGTAAAATACTTCACTGAGGTTTGTGAAGAGGAATAGAGATGACACATTTAGTAGATGTCACACAGATCTTAGTCCATACTGAACTCTCCCGTCACCAATTTGGAGGGGACCCCCAACCCACCCACTCTTATGCTTTTACTAATTTCACCATATCAATAACATAGTCTTGAATTAAAACTTTCCTTTTTGGTTTTCTTTTCTTTTTTGTTTGTTTGTTTGTTTGTTTTGTTGTTTTTCGAGACAGTGTTTCTCTGTGTAACAGGCCTGGCTGTCCTGGAACTCACTCTGTAGACCAGGCTGATCTCAAAATCACAGACATTCATCTGCCTCTACCTCCTGAGTATTGGGATCAAAGGCATGGGCCACCACAAAAAGGGCTTAACGTTCTACCTTCAAATGATGCCAAACTAAAAAGTCTTCCTTATATTTTAAAGGTATTAATTTACTTACTGCCTCTCATATTAAAGAATAGATTTGCCGTTCCAGAAGTTTTTAAGTCTTTTGGTGACTGCCTGAAATCTTTCAGATCATGTGGCAGGAAGGATGGGGCACGGACAAGGGGCTGGGGGAGGGGAACAAATTTCAGAAAGATTTCAATTCTTGATCAAAAGCATAGAATTTCAAATGGCTTCCTGTCTACTGATTCTCACCATGGCTCCCAGCTTCCGTCTGGCATCTGCCTTTATCTCTCCCACTAGGTTATCAAGAACAGGAAGAGACTGCATTTCACTTTCCCGACTTCTCCAAAGAGAGATCAACCTTCTTCATAGATTGGGCTTACTGATTCATTTGCCCAAGTCATAGGAGAGAATTACCATAAGTGCTTGTTTGACCTCTTCTGGGACCTGCTGCCTCAGAAGCCACAGCAGACAGAGCCAGAGGCAGAGGTTAGAACTGCACTCCTTCAATGCTAGAGTGAGACAGCGGACAGCAGGGAGCAGAGGAGCCTGGACTCAGGTTGTTGTTACATCACTACCCAGACACAGCTATGTAACTACAACAACTAATGTTCCTTTTCTTAGTAGACTAGACCGAAAGATTGTAAACCAGTGACAGTCCTCAGGAGGTGTCTTAGAGGAAATGGAAATGGTGTTTGGTGTGAGGAGGGTGGTTGTGTGGACCCTCCAGATCTACTAAAACCGAAGCGAAGGGCTCCTTGATGCTTTTGCATATCCATTTGCTTGATGAACAAAGAGCACTGTGGTAAAGTGTACTTTATGTCATTTCTGAGAAATGTGAGGCTAAAACCCTTCCATTGATGGTAGCAGTCTCGAGTTCCAATTACTAGATACGTAAGTGAGAAGCAGTTTTAATTTTTAAAGCAGCCTTTAAGACAACATTAAGGAGGAGCTTATCCCAGATGAATAGTAAAAAATTTCTATAAACTCTCCCTCCTCTTGCCTCTTAATGTTCTCCACATACCACAGTTAAGCAATTCCATTTCCTCTCCAATTCTTTCATCAGAGCCCTTTACTCTGTTTTGCCCCCGTCCTATAGATTATTTCCTTTATTATACAGAACAACTGGCCTCTTGTAATAGACATGTATAACAAAGCAAGGTTGAGGGTAATCCTCTCTCACTAAATGGAGGACAGGGAAAGTATAAAATGACAGGTTCTTTGAACTTTTCCTCTTTGTCTCCTGTCACATACCTTCCCTGTGCTACCCATATGTGCTTTGTCTGTGCAGTGTACCACTGCCTGTTGTCCTAGGATTCCCGGACTCCATTCCTGCCCTCTTTGTGAATCACAACACAAGCAAGTGCAGAAGCCTGTGTGCAGTCAGTTAGGATCTCCTTTCTTATACCATGTATCCTTGATATTGGGTAATTGTCCGATACTCCAAAAGTAGTAGAGGCTGACCTTCATTTCCATCAGGTGGAAGTCAAGACTAATCAGAGAGAAGTGAACTATAGTCCCGCAAATCTATGTATTCTCCCTCTATTTACTTATTAGAAGTTGGTAGATACATTTGGATATTTCATTTCTATGTTATTCTTCACATATCTTTTTGTAAATAATACATGAAATGAGATAGGGAGATGGCTCAGTAATTAAAGTACTTGCTGTGCAAGCATGTAAAATGAAGTTCTGGTTTCCAGAACTCATGTAAATGCTGGCTGGGTGTGGGACCCAACTGTAATTCTATCCTTAGAAGTTGGAGATGAGATGCCCCAAGTGAGTTGGCTGGAAGACTAGCTTGTCTGTTCATCAGGGTTTTCCTGAGAGACTCTGACTCAAACGACTAGGAAAATGGACTCAAACGATGAGACAATTCCAGATGCCAAACTTAGGCCTCTGTAGCCACACTCACAATTACGTGCACACTCTCACAAACATGCAGTCATACACCTATCCATGCAGAAAAAAAGAGAATATGTTAATTAGGTATGAGAAAAGAAACTGCAATACATACTTTATAGCATTTACCAGGATGCCAACAAGAAGTACGTCTGGAATGCTCTTTCCTCTTCTAAGCATCAGTTCTGATTTTGCACCAAGTTGAGCTCGCATGCTTAGCTGTGAAAAGAAATGAAGAATGTTAGGAGGGAGCTGCTTGAAAGAAATATTCCATTCAGGGTGCTGAGAGTTAAAACAATGAGTGGTCATGCTAGCTAATAAAAATACTGAGGACTTACCCCACTTCTGGAGTCACTGACACATTCAAGGAGGATCTGTATCAATTTTCAGCAGCTCTGACACCCCAAATTCCCCAAATTTCATATTCTAACACTTGCAATGTGAATGATTCAGTTCTGATCACTCATATCTATGAGAGATTGACTTCTGCCAACTCACATACTCATATAGCTCTTGAACATCATTTAGTGATCCAACTCCAAACTTCCAGCTCTATTCTTCTTCCTTGGTTCTTAGCCTTTCTTTCTCTATTACAAGTTCACTCTAGTGATTAGCTTTATTGTTTTGTCCAGAATTAATAATTGTGACTTCTAGGTGGGGTTAATTCTGCACAAGTAGTGTGATGTCACTGAATATGGGCTTCCCCAGAGCCTGATCTTCACTCAGTCACTGGAGTACTTTATATCAAATGAGATTCTATCACTACTCAAAACTATTCAACCCAAGCGGAGAACTGTAGCATACTTTTATTACAAATGTTGTAATTTCTTCTTAGGCTCTGACAGGACAGACTTCTTTCTTTCATCATATCTCTATCTCAGCCTTTGTTAAACACTGTGGGTTTATATAGTCCCACCCTGTTCATGTTTCTAGAGAGGCTTCTTAAATCCTGTTAGTGAATTCTCTTACTTCTCAGTTTGCTTAAGTCCTGTTTTCTCCAGAAGGGCTACCTTAATTTAATATCAGAATATTCCTTTCTCTACCGAAAATACTGCTTTTACTCTACTTTTCAATTTTCCCGAATCTGATTATCTTTTTCCATGCTTTTCAATTTATCTGTTAGTGTTTATGGCCAATTACCTGCCCATGTTTATAAGAATGTGGACTTCACAAGGGCAGAGAAGTCCACCAGTTGGGCTGTTGACATGTCTACATAAAACGATGTGTAGGGAAAAGCGTGTCCTGCTGAACTGATCCCAGTATGCATGAGGGGCTTTCAGCAAACCGCAAATGTAATAGCATAAACAAAGCTAACCTTTCTGCTAATCCATATTTCAAATGAATAGAGTAAAAGTTCTAACCCTCTATGCATTGCTTTTCTCAACTCACTTCTCTCTAAATAACTCATCCATCAAGCACATTGTTGGCTGCAAGTCCAACATGTCTTTACATTTAATCAGTTCTAAAAGCTGAATGATGAACTTGTTTGGGATGTTGATATTCATTGTAAAATAAATCAATTCTAATAAAAATGTAAATGAAGCACACATGATTAATTCTGTCATTGCTGCCCTCTACATTTAAGCAATACTGTTTGTGAAAGTATTCATTTGCTTTAGAAATAATATATCAAGTGAATTAAAATATCATATGTATACCTTTCTAAACTATTAAAATGGCATAGTGATTTCTACTCTTTTAGATGGAAAAATACTAAGAACATAAACAATATGATGGAAACGATAGTAATCACTCCTTTATCAAGCATAACTGAAAATCAAATAGAAGGTCATTGTTTAGTTTGTAACATCTGAATACATATTGAAAAAATACAAATTAGGACACATTTTAATATATGAGTAGACAAAATTAGATTATAATACTCACTGATAAAAAGCTATCACTTGATCTGAACTGATCCAATTCATTAATCTTGACACCTGGTAACAGGAAAGTAGTAAGGTCAGAGTCCCAGCATTCACATCTACATGTGACTTGCTTGTGCTGCATGCCCGTGCGCAGCCCTCTCTAGCTGGGGAATAAGGGTGTGACACTCAGCCGTGTCTGATACACTTAGCAAGAATATAAAGCAAATATTGCAGCATTACTTCTACTTCCAGTCCATGGTATTCCAGTTCCCTCTTTGGTAACATATCCAACTTTCTCAAAAAAACATCAAAATGTTAATTCACTACATTTATATTGTTCCTGGATTTGTGAAGTTAATATATGATAAACATTTTGGAAATATTTAGAAATCAGAATGGGCTCTTAGTTAAATTCTATGGAAAAATGCTTTCAGACTATATTTATAAAGAAAAGATAGCAAGCTGGGCGTGGTGGCGCACACCTTTGATCCCAACACTAGGGAGGCAGAGGCAGGCAGATTTCTGAGTTCGAGGCCAGCCTGGTCTACAGAGTGAGTTCCAGGACAGCCAAGGCTATACAGAGAAACTCTGTCTCGAATAAACCAAAAAAAAGAAAAAAAGAAAAAAAAAAGATAGCAATAATTAAATGACTCAAATCATGTATTAAGATACAAAATAACTGGAAAAATAAGCAAAGCATGACTTTCAAAAGAGCGAGAGAAGCCACCATGGAAGGTTCTACAGTTATTGCAAATCTGTGAATGATTCTATGGTGACAGAGGATAGCAGTGACCAGACAGAAGACTGAGCTTTAGAGCAGAATGTGAACAAATTGAAATATGCAAAAGCTTCATTCACACACATAAAAATGCCATTTAATAGTAAAAATGTTTCTCTTCAGTGATTCTACACATAATCAATCAGAAGGAACTAGCCAGGATTCCAAGCAGAGACCTTACAGTGGACGTTAGGAAGCTCAGCTCTGCTGCTCTTGCCAATAACTAAGAGTCGGAACAATTTAATGACTAGGGAACCACTGTCCTCCTGAGTGGAGGAGAGCAGACCCGGATGCTTCTCTCTATGTGCAGACCTCTGATGCTACTCTCTCAAACACACACACACACGTATGAAGGGAAAGGGAAAAGCAAAATACCCCAAACAAACCAACCAACACAAATGAAACAAAAACAAGAAAGCCACGAGTGAATACGCCATGTCCTGCTTACTTTCATAAAGGTTAACTTTAAACAATTACTTCAAGGAAGAGGGTGAAAATACTCACTGTAATTTCACTGAAGTCTCAAGTGTCAGCAATGACTACCTTGCACTATGTCAATCACCACACAGATAAGTATTGGAATCTCCAATGTTGCCATTGCTTCCCCTGAAATTATGTTTGATGAACACGTATGCACTCTTTTTGTTTCTGTATTGTAACCATGTTGTGGTATAAATGATGGGTGACTCGTTTTGACACATTACTTACTGGCTATATACTTTTACCTTCTTTTTGGGATGTTGTGTCCCCTGGAACTGGACTAACTGCTAACATATTTTTATCCTATGGTAAAACAGACAAACAAACAAATGGGTTTAATATTATCATTTTTCCATTACATTTCCACAACTTAGTGTTTATGAGCAAGCTACTTTATCTACATTAACAATATTAAACTGGGTTGAAATTTCTATCTTTAATGATTTCCAGAAGCAAGTACAATTTTGTGAGTGTGGAATTTATAGAGACACACAGTTACTTGTGGTATAATCTTTCAAACAGCTTTCAAGGTATGTAAAGTATAGAACTTTCTATTTTGGAAATTAAAAAAAAAAAACAAGGGAAATGTGCAGTTTATAGAAAATATCTTAAAAGAATAGTTCTAAAGCTGTCAGTCATGTCCACAGGTAAATAAGAGGAAAATGTGCATTATGAATTACTCTCTTGATCAAAATGAAAGCTTGCCATGATGTGAAAGAAGAAAGAACCACATTATGAAACAAATTTCCGTAACTTGTGATTTACTAGTATTTTTCCTGTGAATGGAAATCATTTAGAGTAAACCCTCTGTTAATTGATTCAATTACAGAGATGATGTGAGGTAGGAGAAAGGGAAGTGGGCTTCTACAAGCCTTCTGGCCTTGAGAAAACTGATCTATATGTATGGTTTCTACTACTGTCATTAGAAAACAAAAGAGGTGAACCACATAGGGGTTCTTCAAGTCACATAATAGTCTTCTCCCACCCCCAGCCTGTAGTACTATATCTTTATGAAATAATTATGAAATAATCAAATAAATTGCAATTGTGGATGTTAAAGAACGAAAATGTGATCAATTGAAGGCACTTTGAGCGACCCTCCTGACCCCAGCACAGTTAAGATGCGTTTCCGGTTGGTGGACTCTGTCTGAGGGCTAAGTTGATCCACCTGGCTATTTGCATATGGTTCCTTGAAGTCATTCAAGCAGCTTCATACTGTGAGCCTGGAGACCAAGCAATGCGTCCTCTTCTACCTTTAACCCTGTGGGGATCCAGCACCTGTCTAGTCCACTGCCAGGGTCCATCTGTAGTCTCTAACCACATAGTGGAAGCCCACTGTTCTCCACTTCCTGACACTTAGCGGTACAATGTCAGTCTAGGAACTAGTGAACTTAGTATAAGTGTAGGCCAGTCTCCTAATCTCTTAATAACTCCCTCTCTCCTCTCTCCCTCTCTCTCCTCTCTCCTCTCCCCTCTCTCCCCTCTCTCCTCTCTCCTCTCTTCTCTCTCCTCTCTCCTCTTCTCTCCTCTCT
>NC_034600.1:56282827-56284764 GCF_900095145.1 Mus pahari
ACACACACACACACACACACACACACACCAATCCTCTACCAACCCCATTCACCCAGCAGCTCCTGCCGCTGAGGAATGTCTTCATTTTATGGCCACGGAATTCAAAATAGGCTCACAACTCTGGATAGTTCACCCAGGAAAATCAGTTTACAGAGTAGGATTAAGAGGAGCATATACTCTCTTTTGTCTCTTGGTCTCCAGAACCTGAACTACTCACTCTATGGATCTTTATTAGATGAACTTTGGTATCTATCCTGATCCATACCTCTAGTGTACCAGCTATAGAAAACTGAAGTCGCACTTGCCTGAGTTTTGCTCATTTTTTCCTGGTCCACTATAAAATCTCTTTTATCATCTTCCCGAGTTGGTGGTGTTTTACCGCTTTTTTCTCCTTCATGAAACGCCTGGATAGCCTCTTGGACAAGGGTATCAATAGAAAGCACACGAATAGGGAAGTCTAAAGTACAAAAGACATCTTGTAAATATCTGGACCTCTCAGGAATTGATACCATTGTCTCTATGTTCTCCTTTAACCCTGTAACACTGCTCTCCATAGGGTTGCCTCTTGGATTAAGCTACTTTTCCTTGTAATAAAATACACATTACATGGAATAAATCATTTTATCTAGTTTAAAGGGTACAGCTCAGTGACACTGAGAAATCCACTAAGCCAAGTGACCATCACGATTACCCTCTTCCAGGAATGTTGCATTGCCTCAAAAGTAAGAAAGACATCTGGGCTTTTTCCAGCTTCTGGCTATTGTAAATAAGGCTTCTATGAACATAGTGGAGCATGTGTCCTTATTACATGTTGGAATGTCTTCTGGGAATGCCAAGGAATAGTGTAGCTGGGTCCTCAGGTAATACTATGTCTAATTTTCTGAGGAACTGCCAGACTGATTTCCAGAGTGGTTGTACCAGCTTGCAATCCCACCAGCAATGGAGGAGTGTTTCTCTTTNTCCACATCCTCATCAGCATCTGCTGTCACCTGAGTTTTTGATCTTAGCCATTCTGACTGGTGTGAGGTGGAATCTCAGGTTTGTTTGGATTTTCATTTCCCTGAATGCTAAGGATGTTGAACATTTCTTTAGGTGCTTTTTGGCCATTCGATATTCCTCAGTTGGGAATCCTTTGTTTAGCGTTATACCCCATTTTTTAATAGTTATTTTGGTTCTCTGGAGTCTAACTTCTTGAGTTCTTTGTATATATTGGATATTAACCCTCTATCAGATGTAAAGTTGGTGAAGACCTTTTCCCAATCTGGTGGTTGCTGTTTTGCCCTATTTATAGTGTCCTTTGCCTTACAGAAGCTTTGCAATTTTATGAGGTCCCATTTGTCGATTCTTGATTGTAGAGGGTACACCATAGGTGTTCTGTTCAGTAAAATTTCCCCTGTGCCCAGGTGTTCGAAGTTTTTCCCTACTTTCTCTTGTATTAGTTTCAGCGTCTCTGGTTTTTTGTGGAGGTCTTTGATTCACTTAGACTTGAGCTTTGTACAAGGAGATAAGAATGGATTGGTTTGCATTCTTCTACATGCTTACTGCCAGTTGAACCAGCTGTCTTTTTTCTACTGGATACTTTTAGCTTCTTTGTCAAAGACCATGTGACCAAAGGTATGTGGGTCCATTTCTGGGTCTTCAATTCTATTCCATTGATCTACCTGCCTGTCTCTGCACCAATACCATGCAGTTTTATCACTATTGCTCTGCAATACTGTGGGGAATTGCAGGCTGGTCTCCAGTCAAGCTGAGGTCTGAACCCCGATGGTCATAATTCACTTTCATGACACGGCAGATGTTCCCTTCAAGCTCCTCGAACAACGGCCCCTGCCTAAGGTACCACCTCCCACAGCCCCCACAAGAGAAGCATGGTCGGTGGTCACGAAAGCAAAGGCCCAAGCTTCTGACCTTCAGGCTAAACTCCTCCCCAGTTACCT